>NW_024067737.1:300000-502500 GCF_009389715.1 Phoenix dactylifera | reverse complement strand
ACCAACAAGGGGTGAGAACACCTACCTAAGGGACTCACCGAAGAAAAGAGACAGAAAAGGGCCGCCGAAAGGTTCGTCGGGAAACTCCGGATTGCTCCGCGAACCTCCGAAAATGGTCAAAAAGGAGGCGACGGCAGATAAAGAAAGGAAGAAAAATAGGGATCCTGGAGACTTCCCTCTCAAGGCTTTATATAGCCTGCTTCAGCGGCTCCGATCGACTTTCCGAAATGATGGGACGATCAGATCTCGCCATGCGGCAACCCTCGAGGCCGTCATAGAAAATCTTCTCTCAGACTATCATACTAAAGGCCGGTCATCATGGCAGGCACTTTTGAAAGCTGGGCATTGGTGAGGCCCCTCGCGTTCTGCCCAGCGACGCTTCGAAAGGAAGCACGCATGCAAGGCATTAAAGGAACTCGAGCAACCCCTTCCTCTTCAGCTGACGTGGCGACCTAATCCGCCCAAGCTCCCCTCACGAAGCGCGACCGGAAGAGACCGGCCCTTGACATGCATACTCAGTTCGGTACACACTTCTTTTTGCTTATGTAACTAAAGCACTGAATGATCAGGAGTCTGCCTACTTCCATCGTCCGAGCAGCTAGGCACCTCGACCTCGAAAGGGGGGGCAAATGATAAGGGGAAAAATGGATCGTCCAGCCCACAACTAAAAGGCCGCCCGATTTCGACCTAATCCGCCCAGCCCATAACTAAAAGGCCTCAGGACTTCGCCGAAAGCTCGGGTACCTCCAGACAATCGTCAACCCGCTCCGACCAAGCTCTGGGCACCAATCCGAGCGATATGCTCCGATCCTCGACCTTGGGGCGCTCCACCGAGCACATCTCGGAATCCAGAAAGTCGAGCTACTTTCAGCACCCGCCAAGCTGACCTCGTCAAACGTGTGACGCGACTACTTAATGAGCTCGGCCTCGCCAACGACCGCACCCATGTGCGGATCTACGCCCACCTACGTGGCCGTACTTTACTACACTACCGTGTCATGTCTCCATAACCGGCCAACAGCAGTCAGACGACACCTTGACTACTCCGGCCATACTCTACCGTGACTGTCAACACCTTACCGTTTTTAAGAACGGGCTGTACCGCACGTCACCAGCCAGCCTGAGCTGCGCGCCATCCGGCTTAGTGCCACGCCCCCTCATGATGAGGGTTGACAGTACCTCTGCCATCTGGGCTACTCCACCGATGCTGTAAATAGCTCGGTCAGGTAACTTCTAAGAAACTTTTGGCTGGACCAACTTTACCCCACTCTAACTTGATCGTCGGAGGGCCCTCACTAGAAACACCGGTGAGGCTTTGTGCAGGTCCACGGCCGCCGCGCAGGAGGTGGCTCCCGTCTTCTCCTTCCAACCACCGATGGCTCCCTCGACTCCACCGGCGTGGTCACCCTCGGGCCAAATTTGAACCACAACACCACCTATAAAATCCTAGAATTCAGTTCCAAATCCACCACCATCCTCCTACCAAACCCTCAAGCACCAGGAATGCACCACAAGCCACAAATCTCAACAAAACTAAGAACCCAGGGGAACAATGTCATTAACATCTCGCACCAAACTTTAGAGCAACACCCACAAACTCACAAGTCCAGCAACTCCCACAAGGAATCTACTCCCTAATTCCCCCCCAACCGAACAATCAAAATGAGGAAATAAGAGATGGATGGAAGATCGTCCATGGGCCAATCAGCGATGGAGATGAGTGTGGGTGGAGGGAGGGAGGGGGGGGGGGGGGGTGGGCGCGCATGGGGAGTGGATACCTTGGGAGAACATTGTGAGAAGAGGCTCAACCACTCGAAGCACGCCGACATAGTGGAGGAAGGGGATACTATGGGAGATCGTCATGAAGGCTCGAAGCTTGAAGGCTCGAAGCTTGCCGACTTTGTCGAACAATAAGATCAGTTGATTTTCGTGGTGGAAGAGGCTCTAGGGTTGGGGTTTCAAACGAAGAGAGACTGAATGAGAATTTGGCAGTTGAGACTAAATGGGACTTTGGGAGAGTAGACCGGCTTAACACCACCCTTTTTCTCTCCTCCCACCACCTCAAATTAATGGATATATTGGGTTCGGGTTGTGTAAGAGGTTAAAAGACTCAAATTAGACCCGTATAACAATGTTATATTCAAATTGGGTTAGATCAGGTTGAGGCAGAACTAATAAACTTAGATCCGACCGAAAATATGGAACATGTCCAAATTTGGAACCCGACCCAATCTCATGGGTCCTAAAATTGGGTCCGGGTTGGGCTTAAGCAGGTCGGATTCGGTTGCATCACGGATCAACCTAATCGATTTGCAGTTGTATCAGAAAGTGTGCAATCTTGCCTGGACCAATTATCTTCTTAGTGTTTTATAAAGGCAAAATATAAAGGTGCCTCCTATAGTGTTCTTGACTGGCTGTACGCACCAAGGTCATTTTTCATGTTTCTAAAGATCTTGCATCATATTTTAAAGTTTAGCACAATCTACCTTATTGATTAAACTTGACATATCCTTGCATGTTCATCTAACTTCATACAAAGTTGTCAATGATAAGCCTAAGTGCTCTTCCAAGCTTGCATTAGAAATTTTACATTCAAAATATTAACTAGTATATTTGTGTTTCTCTGTCCGAGAAATTCTAGGAAGCCACGCCATGCGTCCCATTCTCCAGTTGCAATGCTTCATGATTGGTGGATTCTAGCTTGAATCATCCAAAACGAGAAAAAAGGGATCACCAAATTTAATTAATTCTCAGTCTACACTCAGTGTTAGTAGGCCCTCTATCTTTCTTCTTTTCATGTTGGCTGCCCAGCTCTTCAATCTCTCTTCCGTACTATAATATTTATTAATTGCTAGCCTCCGTAAACCATCTTATTATTTTCTGCATCTCCTTTGGCGCCAATTATTTATTTAGGTTTTTTTAATGGCATGTATGGCTTGTGATAGGACGCTGGTACGTTTTCCTTTGTATCATATTAGATGTAGTTGGAGAGAGATAAATTCCCAGACATAGGAACAGTACTAGCCGTGGTTCTACGATGGAGCTGTGGTCGGAAGTCCTTGGATTCTTGAGATGCCACGTCCTTTTCTTATAGATGGCGAGAATCCAGTTGTTCTTATTTTTAGACTTTTGAGATGCTTCAAGCATTGTAATCATGAGAAAATACTGTATACTTGATTTTGATGGAGGGACCTAGTTGAGTACGTAATAAATCTTTGAAAGAGGGACCACAGGGAAACTTATCTCCAAGCCCGGGAAGCTGGGGTCCAGCCAGCGATGATCTAATTTGTGAGTCAAAAATAAAGCCAAGGCAATTCTGACACTTTTTTGAGATGCTTTAAAGTGTCGTTAAGTTATATATATTTCAAAAATATTATAAAAAAAGAAACAAAACCTGTATTATATCCAAATCATAATCTATGTAACAATACATGGATAACAAAAAATACATAACCAAATATGTATAATAAAATCCACATAACAAAACTTGTATCATATTTCAAAGTGGCCAATATATACATAATATCAAACCTAATCAAATATCCATTATAACTCCAAAAACATTAATATGTACATCATATCTAAACTCCAAAACAAAAAGTCAAGCTATGGGATGAAGATGTGTCAATTAATTTACTAATTCTAAACAACAAGCACTTTCATCTTTAACTTTTCAAGCACTTCCTTTTTATATGCTTCTTAAGGGATGAAGATGTATTTATTACTTTACTAATTCTAAACTAAGAAATTAGGACATTAGGCCACTACCTATCATTTCAAACTCTCTAAACTTCATATGTTTGAATCCTTCAATCATGTAAGGATTATTCTTTGTGAAGATTAAGGCCTTGTTTGGAGGAGCTGTTAGTAGTAGAGCTTTTGTAAGTAGAGCTGTTGGAAGTAGAGCTGTCTGAAGCAGAGCGTTTATAAAAAGTTGTTTGCTGTTTGGTAACTACATTTCTAAAGTGCTATAGTACTTTAACATGTATTTGGTAAACAAACTGAGAAAGTACTTTTGTGTGACAAAATGACCATAAAAGACATTACCAGTATTATACAACAGAGCATAATAAAATATAATATATATTAATACATAAATTATGATATAATATAATATCAATGTAATGTAATATAATATTATTATAATATAGTACTACATTATGTATTATAGAATAATAATTTAATATAATATTAAATTATTGAACATAACATATCAATGTATTATGATATAATGTAATATAATATTATATTTATAGTATAATACAATAATAAATATATAAAATATTATAATTATTAGTATAAATTAATTTTTCATCCTTCTAATGACCATTTATCTCTCTAACAAATTTTCTAGCTAGGTGATAAAATTGGTTAAATAATTACTAATATTTTTATTTATAGATTAGATTATTTGCCACTCACTCATTATTTTTCTTTTTATTTATTTTATTTAGTTATTTATTTATTTATTTATTATTTTATTTCATTGAAATATAAAAGGATCGCCGGCCATGGGTGGTGGCCGGCATGGTGGCTGCCACCGTGGGCAGCCACGAGCTCCCAAAACAAAAAAAAAGAAAAAAAAAGAAGAGGAAGAAGGAACAGAGGCGACGACGTTGAGAGGAAGAAGAAGATAGAGAGGGAGAGGGAGAGGATGGGTGAGAGAGGAAGAGGCGGGATGAATGTTTTGGGGAAAAAAGTGAGATTTAAATGAGGGTATTTTGGTCCAAAAAATAGCTTCCCGACAAAGCTGAAAACAGCATTTTTGGAAAGCTCTAAATTGGAGCTTCTTCCCAAAAGCTGTTTTTAGCTTCCCGCAAAAGCTGAAACAGCTTTCCGAAAATTTTACCAAACACCATTTTTTATCTAAAAGTACTTTTGGAGGGCCAGAAAGTGCTTTTTGGCCCTCCAAAAACTTCCCCAAACAGGGCCTAAATCATCCACATGGAAACAAATAAGCAACATATCTTCATTTTTACACTACAATAAAAAAGGTATAGTAGCAGTCAAAACCATGACAATAAACATAGCAAATTGTTGGTAAAACTTATACCAACTGTTGATAAACCTTGGCAGTAGGTGGCATTGCTAAAAGCTTTTGCCATGGTTAATGATGGTTTGTAACCACCGGTATAACTTCTAGCGCAGCATAGCCATTGCTATTCATGCGACCAAAATCAGGTGTTGAAAATGAAATATTTTTATTGCAAATTAGTGCTAAAAATGAGTTGTGTATTTTCCTACTGAATTCTGTCCGTATCTAGTATCCGATCGGTTTCGGATGGAAATCCTTGTTTCTAAATGGATTCATACATGGATCTAGATATATGCTTATAATTAGTTTTAAATGCGAGGAAAGTTCTTATATATAAACCTGTACAAAGAATCAAACCGAAGACTTCTTGGATTGTTAGCTACTACTTAGCCACCGTGACAACATTAACATATCCAATTGATTGTTCAAATAAACCTTTTCATTAAAAAAGTTATTCAAAAATGCTGATTAAACATCCATTTTCAGAACTTTGTTATATTTTTATCTCTCTAAAAGGATAACTGATGTGTCTTTGCATGCAGCCTTTTACTGTCAATCATGTTTTGCATCTCCACTTATACTTTTGCATTCCTCTTCATTTTGTAATTCAATTTCATGTCAATCGAGTTTTGATCTTTTGGAAGAGTGGTTGACTCTCTCTATTGATTTCCTTTTCCATAGCTCCTTTTCATCTATTGTTATGACTTATTCCTCCCAACTCTATGGCTATATTATTAGCAAAAGCACAAATTCTTATTAACTCATTAGTTGCCCTATAGAGTTCATTTAAGCTTCTTGTCTTTTGTACATGGTAGTTTTAGACAGTAGAATCCTCACTAAGTATTTCATATGATCTTAAAATGTATCTTCTGCACCTGATAGACTACTGTATATAGACGTCTATATAATTTAAGCATTCCAACCATCAAAGAAACTTGACACATGTTAGTTGTTGGAGGAAATGGCAGAGAAATGGAAGAAAAATAAAAAAATAGGGCAATCTAGAAGAAGAGACAACTTGCTGGAATAAACTTTCATTAATAAGGGGCCGAAATACTAAGTCTATCTTCAGTACATTGCAATTTTTATAAGTGGCCGAGCGAGCTGCTTCAAAAGACCATTGCTTTTCTAAAGACCATCACTGGGCTATACAGATAGTCCAGAACAAAGAAGACTGAGTAATACATGCTTTGCATTTGCTAGAAAATATTTTCTCTGAAAATTACAAATTAATTCTCAACGCCCCCTCTTAATCCGTAATTTTCAACTGTTTCATGAATTTCTCAAGCTTCTCAAAATTCACCGATTTGGCGAGTACATCGGCTTGTTGATCATATGTGTTAATGAACTCTGACCAGATTTCTCCTTTGTTAACCAAATCACGGATGAAATGATGCCGCGGTTCAGTATGCTTTGATCTAGCATGAAAGACTGGGTTTTTCGTCAAAGCTATGGCTGACATGCATATTGTCACCTAAATGGGAGTAGGTTCTCTTTATTGCAAATCTGAAAGAATTCGCCACAACCAAATCGCTTCACAAGTAGCTTCATTAGTTACTGTATATTCTACTTCAGTAGATTATAATGCATTAGTCCTCTGTCTTCTTGAACACCATGAGATTACCTGTGTACCAAAGCAAAAGATATATCCTAATGTGCTCCTCCAATCGCCAAGGGAACCAGCCCAATCACTATCTGTGAAACCAACTAGTTTATAGTATTTTTCCTACACATATTTCATACCAAGCTTTCTTAGCCCCTGAAGATAGCTCAGAACTCTATTGGTTGCTGCCAAATGGAGCTTGATTGCCTGATTCATAAACCTTGGGATAAACCTCACAGAATGCACAATATCCAGCCCCGTGTTTTTGAGATAAATTAAGGAGCCAACAAGACTTCCAAAAGTTTTTGATTCAACCTTCTCAGCCCCCTCATTTAGCTGCAATTTCTCAATGAGAGCCATAGGAGTTGCTACTGGCTCCAAGCTGCCATTTGAAATCTCTTAACCAAATGTACAACATACTTTTCTGTGAAATAAAAATCTCCCCTTTTGATTATTTTACTTGAATTCCAAGAAAGTATTTCATAAGCCCCAAGTCTGTCATCTCATATTCTTTCATCATAGCATTTTTAAAATCTCCCCTTGGTTGCTGCTGATGAACTTTGTCTTCCTTTTCTTTCACTATATAACCTTGAAGTTGTTCAACAAATACCTCTTTCTTTGGTTCTGTTGGGAAGACACTTGGTTATTCAATGTTTGATTGGGTAATTAAAGCTTTTTGACTACTTGTTTCAAGGCAAACTTATGGAACTTTGGTAGTTCTTTGGAAGCTGGCTTTTGGGATTCTAAAGGGCTGAATAGGAGTGAAAAAATTCAGATTAGTGTGCTGGAATTTATAGCTGTTACTTGGATTGCATTTTTGTGTCTCTTCGGTGACTTGAAGAACTTAGTGCCTATTCTCTTCAGTTTTTTCAGCAACCTTTCACTCTTTTGTTTTGGAGCTTTTGTGTAGCTTCTTCCTCACTTGTCAAAAGCTTCATTTTGCCTACAAATCCCTTATCATTTTGTGAGACATTTGAGTCTCTTGTACACACTTTGTAATCCTACAAAGTTAGTGAAATTGGACCTCGGTCCCGTGGACGTACCTCCATTGAGGGAACCACGTAAAAATCTCTTGTGTTCTTATTTTGCTTATTGTTCTATTTATTGATCTACACTTGTGGGGAACCATTTTTTCCAACAACTGGTATCAGAGCCAGCTTTGTAGAGATTGTGTAAATCATGAAGAACAACATGGGTTGTATTGTTAGCTTTAATGGAAACAATTGGTCAACTTGGAAAATTAAGATGGAGGATCTTCTCTTTTGCAAAGACTTATATGGACCCGTTGAAGGTGATGAGAAGAAGCCCGAAGAGATGAAAGATGAGGAGTGGGCCAAGCTTAACCGAAAAGCCGTTGGTGTCATTTGCCAATGGATTGATGATAGCATCTTCCACCATGTTTCTACCGAGACTTCGGCTCATGGTCTTTGGACGAAGCTTCAAGGCTTGTATGAAAGAAAAATAGTAACTAACAAAGCTTTCTTATTTCGAAAATTGGTGAACTTGAAATATAAGGAAGGTGGATCTATTGCGGAGCACTTGAATTAGATGAAAGACATTGTGAATCAACTTGCCACCATGAGTATCTCATTTGATGATGAGCTTCAAGCTTTGTTGCTCCTTAGTTCATTGCCCAAAAGTTGGAAGACCTTGGTTGTGACAATTAGTAACTCGACGCTCGATGGCAAAGTCACTATGAGCCAAGTGACTAGTAGTTTGCTTAATGAAGAGGTTAGAAGAAAATCATCCAATTCTTCTAACTCGGAGACACTTGTTGTTAATAGGCGTGGAAGAGGTAGAAGTAGAACACCTCACATTCAAGATCAAAGTCGTGATAGCTCCAAGGGAGATTCGAAATCGAAGAAAGATATTGAGTGCCACTATTGCCACAAGAAAGGGCATATAAAGAAAGAATATTGGAAGCTTAAAGCCAAAAATAACAAGAAAAGTGAAGAAAGAAAGAAAGAAAGAAGATGCCACGGTGGTGACTTCCGGCGATGAGATATTGGTTGTTTGTGATGACAATTGTGTTAATTTCACTTGTCAAGACTCTAATTGGGTGGTTGACTCCGGTATTTCATTCCATGTTACCTCACGTACTGATTTCTTCAATTCCTACACCAAAAGTGACTTTGGGCATGTTCGGATGGAGAATAAGGGTATTTCTCATATTGTTGGAATGGGTAATATTTGCTTGAAAACAAATGTTGGTTACAAATTATTGCTCAAAGATGTGAGATATATACCGGATATTCGTCTTAATCTAATTTCTACAGAAAATTAGATGATGAAGGCTCCAACAACCAATTTGGTGATGGTAAATGGAAGTTGTCCAAGAGTTCTCTAGTGGTGGCTAGAGGTAAAAGGATTTCAACTCTTTATTGGATGCAAGGCAAAATCTGTCCGGGTGTTGTTAACACTCTTGAAAATGACTCTTCCATTGAATTATGGCATAAATGGCTTGGCCACATGAGTGAAAAGGGGCTGCAAGTTCTGGCCAAGAAAGAGCTCCTACCCGGCTTGAAAGGTATATCTCTAAAGACTTGTGTTTATTGCTTAAATGGTAAGCAACATAGAGTTTCATTTCAAAGAAACTTGGATTCTAGAAAAGAACATGTTTTGAATTTGGTGCATTTGGATGTTTGTGGCCCTTTGAAAACTAAATCACATGGTGGTGCACTTTACTTTGTTACTTTTATTGATGATTATTCAAGAAAAGTTTGGGCTTATACACTTAAAACTAAAGATCCAGTTCTAGATGTGTTTAAGCATTTTCAGGCCAAGGTTGAAAGAGAGATGGGGAGAAAATTAAAGTGCATTCGGACGGACAATGGAGGTGAATATCTTAGGGTATTTGATGCTTATTGTAGTGCTCAAGGCATCAAACATCCAAAGACAGTGAAGAAAACCCCTCAACAAAATGGCATCGCTGAGAGGATGAATCACACCATTGTTGAACGGATTAGGTGTATGCTTTCGCATGCAAAGCTACCTAAACCATTTTGGGAAGAAGCTTTGCGGACAGCGGTGGACTTGATCAATATGTCTCCTTCGTATCCTTTGCTTGGTGATGTCCCCGAAAGAATTTGGAGTGGTAAAGATGTTTCTTATGCTCACTTGAAAGTTTTTGGTTGTAGGGCTTTTGTGCACATCCCCAACGATGAAAGATCCAAGCTCGACAACAAATCAAAGCAATGCATTTTTCTTGGCTACAGGCATGATAATTTTGGTTATAGATTGTGGGATCCGATGGACAAGAAGATTATTAGAAGTCATGATGTTGTCTTCTTCGAAGATCAAATCATGGAGGATTTTGACAAAGATGTGCAACACAAGTCAAGTACCAATGATCTTGTGGACTCGGAACCTATTCCTCCATCTCCAGTGCATGGTGAAAATATGGAAGACCTGCAACAACCTCATGAGGAAGTACATGACAACGAGGTTGGCAATGAAGATACAAATGATGTTGATACGGGAGAGCTGTCATATCAAGAAACTTCAACACCACCCATGATGCAATCGGGGTGGGCTGCAGATTTTTTCTTCTTGAGGATGGCTGAATCTTTCTTCTTTTTTTTTTCAAAGCAATGGCAATGGAGGCTAGGGTTCTTTGTGGTGGAAGGAAGGAGGAAGAAGATGGGTTGCTGGTTGGTGAGATTGGGTTCAAGGAGGGTCAGCCAATGGACCAAAATTAGGCACCAATTTTTGTGGGGGCTGAAATTGGCTAGACCAATTTTTTAGGCTGAATTGGGTTGTGTGAAGTCCTAATGGCAATAGGACTTAGAGGAGGACGTGGGAAAGGAGTCTTGGGCGTGAGGGAGGTGCTGAAATGCTGATGTGGCACTCAAGGAGGGTGCGCACAAGAGGTGGAGGCGTGAGAACAAAAGAAGGGATAAGGATAAACTTGAGTTTGTTAGGGAAATCTCATCCAAAACCAACCCAATTTCAAATGGCGTGAAGGGGAGGCGTCCCACCTTCCCTCAGCCCCTTTGGCATCGCACCAGCAAGAGGAGTAGCCTCTCTTCACGCAAACAAATCATAATTTCGAAATCCAAAAGAAAAACTAACTTCATTCATCATACCCTTCTTTATATAGAAAGAAAGGTTGGCACAGAATTTTAAATTGGACTCCTAATTACATGAGGACTCAATTCAAAATTTAAATTTTCTAATTGACCAATCAAAGGCCTTGACACCTAAGCCTAGACACCTAGGAATCCATTCCTTATGGCGTGTGGATTGAAACCCATCAAAAGAAATTCAGCCGCATGCCACGAGTTGGAATCTAGGTGGAACTCCTTCTCGGGTACCAACATCAGCATGAAGTTCGGGAGACTCCTCAAATTTCATCTGATCTATAAATTTCATGTTCTTATAGTCATTGGAAAGCTACGGATGTCTACTTTCCAACAAAATTTGAATCAACTTAATCAGACTTCTGTAGCTTCCAAAATCTTCAAAATACCACATGGTGTTCAATCTGTCACGGATTTCAACTGGATTTGAACTCTGAATTTCTTCCACATGTGAGAGATCTTCATGGTTGAACTTCTCCACGTGATGAGTGATGATCTTCACGGCATTAGGAATCCTTCTTAATGGCACTCAATTATAAGGACTCAATCTTAAACACATGGACTCAATCCTCTCACATAAGGACTCAATTTCACTCATACGACTAAACTAAATTCTCCACACATGACCCAATATGACTTGACTCAATCCTTGCATAACATGGACTCTTTTGATGCCACTTGGCATTCAATTGCAAACATAAATCAGCAAATTGCAAACCCAAAATAAGAACTCAAATAAACCCAAAATAAAAGGACTCAATGTGACCAAAATAAAATAGACTCAATCCAATTAAATGCTAGAAATTACGAACCCAATGTGTTTTCGGGCACTCCCAAGCAAGAATCCAAACTCGACGTACATCCATTATGATTTGGGCTCGTGCTCCTGCATCAATTCCCCCCTTCTGGAAAAAAGACTCGACTCCGTCGAGTTTCACAACTGATAGAGCTTGTGGAAGTTTGGATTTAGCTGTTGGACTTCCTCCGTCTTTAATCATGAGCGATCTGAATTTAGTCGGTCCTCCAATGAAAAACTTCTGATATCCTCCTCGGTGGGTGGACACTATCTGAACAACTAGGATGTCCTCAATGATGTCCGTCGGGGCTGATCGTCGAAGAAGTGAAGATGGTACAGATGGGATGTCTTCATCTTCAACATAGTGAGCTTCATAGGGCTGCAACTCTTCAACATAGAAGATGGGGCTAACCTGCAAATCATCTGGTAACTCGAGCACAAAGGCCTTGGGTCCCATCCACTTCAGCACCTTGAAGAATTCGACTTGGCAAGGTTGAAGCTTCTGAAAATTTCTGCATTCAACACTCAACCACATCAACACAAAGTTTGCTTCCTTGCGCAGGGTCGGCAAATAGAACTTATCCTCCACCATGGTGACTGTTTTGACGTAGCCAAAGTGACCACCAAGGTCTCCGCCATGGACCTCTCGAACAATATGATCACCAAGTGAGGTCTCCGGGACACATAAAAGAAAGCAATCATGGGTCAAAAATTCTGAATGCTGCCACTGATCCACTCCTGAAACTTCTGCATATATGGGCTGAAAATATACTTCAGAGGGGTACAAAAATTTTAGATTGGCAAACCCCATTACCTCAACATTCAAAAGAGTTAGAACATATGAATTTTGACTGAGGGCATCAGCAATAAAATCTTCTGCATGCGGCCCATGCTTCAGGACTTGGCGGTGAAGCTCCTCATGTTCTCTAGGATTCAGCCGGTATGCAGGAAGATTCGGTAGACTTGAACCGGGCACCAAATCTATGGAATGTTGGATGTCCCTCATCGGTGGAAGCTCCTTGGGAAGGTCCTCAGGGGTTACATCAGAGAAATCATCCAATATAGACTTGAAATCAGGAGGAACAACTTCTGAAATTTTAGCCCCAACTTCCCTAGCCATTAGTGCATACATGACCCCAATCTCTCGGCTACAAGCTTCAAACTTTCTCATGGTTAAAACCCGTTGGATTATCAGATTTTCAGAGGTAAAATCAGTGATCCTAAGGGGCTTTAACACAACTCTTTTGTTGGCACAATATAGAGAATAACAATTGGATCGACCATCATACTCGACACTACGATCATACAACCAAGGTCTTCCTAGAAGAAGATGGCACGCTTTCATGGGCAGAACATCGCACCATACTTCATCTCGGAGGTCCTTACCAAGTGAAAAACTGATCAAGCATCTTTGTTTAACAGGGATGGAGGAGTCTTCGATCCAACTTACCCGATACGGCTTTGGATGCGGTACCGGTTTCAGATTCAGCTTTTTCGGCACTTCTTCGGAAATGATATTCATGCAGCTTCCATTGTCAATGATGAGGTTTAGAGACTTGTTGGCATGCTCGACACGAGTGTGGAAGATATTGGTGCACCTCCAATCTTCCTCCACGTTCTCCTCCAGCTTGCAACCCGTAAGAACCCGCCGCACGACGCACACAGGTAGATCTGAAGCTTCTAGCTCCACCGCAGGGGCTTCTTCATCATGTTCTTCGTTTCCTTCATTTCCCTCTTCATCAGCGGGCTGAGAGGGAGGAGTGACTTCAGAGGGTCCTATGATCTCATCCTCCTCGCATACCAATGCAAATCGTTGGTCTCGGGTAGGACAAACAACGGCGAAATGGCCTTGCCCGCCGCACTTGTAGCATTCAACAGGATTCTTCCCTTGCGGTGTGGATTGTGGCATAGGACCTTTACCCTTTTCATTAGCCCTTGGAGCACCCCTTTCCTGATATGTGCTTCTATTTACAGAGGTTTCAGATCTGAAAGCAGGGGCGTTACCTCGAGGAAATGGAACTCCTCGGTTGGTGCTGCGCTCGGGAAATCGTCGTACAACTGGTGCTTGCGCAGGGCGTCTTTGTCGTAGCTGCGATTCAACTCGAATGGCGAGTTGGTATGCCTCCTCTAGGCTGAAGATGCGCGTTGTCATTAGCTCCCTCTTGATGTCATCCCTCAGCCCGGATCGGTACCGAGTTAGGGACTGTCGATCCGTCTCCGTGAGGTTGCTGCGGATCATCAACTCATGGAATCGTGCCGTATACTCCTCTACGAAAGAGCTTCCTTGACGAAGTTTCAGAAGTTCTTCAAAGAGTGTCTCCTCATAATCAAGGGGAAGATACTTTTCCTTCAAACGAAGTTTCATCTCCTCCCAATCATTGATAGGGGGCTGTCGGAGTCGATGAAGCTTCTCTTCAACGCTATGCCACCATATGCGTGCTTGGCCCTTGAGCTTCATCTTCACGAATCGCACCTTGGTTTCATTGGGCATGCTGAACCATTCGAAGTAGTCTTCGAGAGACATCAACCAATCCTGGAAGTAGGTTGGGTCCATGCTTCCACTGTAATCAGCAACTTCTATACGAACCCGCTTCATGACATCGTCGAGATCATGGCGCTCCCGCTGATTTTGATGAACATAAGGGTTCCGGAAATTATTCCCCATACGAGGAATGTTTGGAGGGGGCATCCGCTGATCCCTAGGTGGCCTTTGGGGTGATAGACCCCTGGGGGAGAATGCTTCAACATCGGGATCTCCTCCAAATGGCACTTCTGAATTTTCAGGTTGCGCGGGGACAGCATGTTCATCTTCAAGATTGTTTGGCTCGGGGAAGAGACGATCCCAAACAACTTCCACCTTCTGATTCAAGGCAGCCACTTGCCGGATGAGCTCGGCCATCATCTCAGCATGTTGTCGTTCATTGTTGTAGGGGCGACCACTTCTGGTACTCATGGCGACAAGGATTCGCTCTGATACCAATTGATGCAATCGGGGTGGGCTGCAGATTTTTTCTTCTTGAGGATGGCTGAATCTTTCTTCTTTTTTTTTTCAAAGCAATGGCAATGGAGGCTAGGGTTCTTTGTGGTGGAAGGAAGGAGGAAGAAGATGGGTTGCTGGTTGGTGAGATTGGGTTCAAGGAGGGTCAGCCAATGGACCAAAATTAGGCACCAATTTTTGTGGGGGCTGAAATTGGCTAGACCAATTTTTTAGGCTGAATTGGGTTGTGTGAAGTCCTAATGGCAATAGGACTTAGAGGAGGACGTGGGAAAGGAGTCTTGGGCGTGAGGGAGGTGCTGAAATGCTGATGTGGCACTCAAGGAGGGTGCGCACAAGAGGTGGAGGCGTGAGAACAAAAGAAGGGATAAGGATAAACTTGAGTTTGTTAGGGAAATCTCATCCAAAACCAACCCAATTTCAAATGGCGTGAAGGGGAGGCGTCCCACCTTCCCTCAGCCCCTTTGGCATCGCACCAGCAAGAGGAGTAGCCTCTCTTCACGCAAACAAATCATAATTTCGAAATCCAAAAGAAAAACTAACTTCATTCATCATACCCTTCTTTATATAGAAAGAAAGGTTGGCACAGAATTTTAAATTGGACTCCTAATTACATGAGGACTCAATTCAAAATTTAAATTTTCTAATTGACCAATCAAAGGCCTTGACACCTAAGCCTAGACACCTAGGAATCCATTCCTTATGGCGTGTGGATTGAAACCCATCAAAAGAAATTCAGCCGCATGCCACGAGTTGGAATCTAGGTGGAACTCCTTCTCGGGTACCAACATCAGCATGAAGTTCGGGAGACTCCTCAAATTTCATCTGATCTATAAATTTCATGTTCTTATAGTCATTGGAAAGCTACGGATGTCTACTTTCCAACAAAATTTGAATCAACTTAATCAGACTTCTGTAGCTTCCAAAATCTTCAAAATACCACATGGTGTTCAATCTGTCACGGATTTCAACTGGATTTGAACTCTGAATTTCTTCCACATGTGAGAGATCTTCATGGTTGAACTTCTCCACGTGATGAGTGATGATCTTCACGGCATTAGGAATCCTTCTTAATGGCACTCAATTATAAGGACTCAATCTTAAACACATGGACTCAATCCTCTCACATAAGGACTCAATTTCACTCATACGACTAAACTAAATTCTCCACACATGACCCAATATGACTTGACTCAATCCTTGCATAACATGGACTCTTTTGATGCCACTTGGCATTCAATTGCAAACATAAATCAGCAAATTGCAAACCCAAAATAAGAACTCAAATAAACCCAAAATAAAAGGACTCAATGTGACCAAAATAAAATAGACTCAATCCAATTAAATGCTAGAAATTACGAACCCAATGTGTTTTCGGGCACTCCCAAGCAAGAATCCAAACTCGACGTACATCCATTATGATTTGGGCTCGTGCTCCTGCATCAACCCACTTTGAGAAGGTCAACTAGAGAGCGAAAACTTTCCAAGAAGTATTTCACTAATGAATATGTCATGGTTAGTGATCAAGGTGAGCCCGAAAGATACCAAGAAGCCATTGAGGATGCAAACAAAGATGCTTGGCTAAAGGCAATGCAAGAAGAAATGACATCTTTGCTTGAGAAGAAAACCTATGAGATGATGAAGCCACCAAATGGAAAGAAAATATTGAAGAATAAATGGGTCTTTCGGCCGAAATATGGTGACAAAATCCCAAGGTACAAGGCATGACTAGTTGTTAAAGGTTTTGGATAGAAAAAGGGCATTGATTTCGATGAAATTTTCTCACCCATTGTGAAGATGTCATTTATTCGGGTTGTACTTGGAATGGCCGCAAGTATGAATCTAGAAGTTGAGCAACTTGATGTGAAAACAGCATTTCTTCATGGTGATTTGGAGGAAGAAATATGCATGGAGCAACCAGAAGGTTTTAAGGTGAAGGGTAAGAAGAATTTAGTTTGCAAATTGAAGAAAAGCTTGTATGGTTTGAAGCAAACTCCAAGGTAATGGTACAAAAAGTTTGATTCCTTTATGGTGAAGCATGATTTCTCAAGAACAACTTCAGACCACTGTGTATTTGCGAAAAAATTTTCGGATGGGAATTACATTGTTCTCTTACTCTGTGTTGATGACATGTTAATTGTGGGCCAAGATTCCTCCAAGATCAACCACTTGAAGATAGAGTCGGGCAAGTGTTTTGCCATGAAAGATTTGGGACTCACAAAACAAATTCTTGGAATGAAAATCATTTGTGATCGCAAACAGGGGCTGATTTGGTTATCTCAAGAAAATTATGTCAAGAAGGTGCTTGAAAGGTTCAACATGGACAAAGCAAAGCCTGTTGGATGTCCACTTGCTTTACACTTCAAGCTTAGCTCAAAGCAATGTTCTTCTAATGAAGAAGACAAGAGGGAGATGATGAAAATTTCTTATACTTCAGCTGTTGGTTCGTTGATGTACACTATGGTTTGTACCAGGCCCGACATAGCACATGCCGTTGGAGTTGTTAGTCGATTTCTTTCTAACCCCAGAAAGGAACATTGGGTAGCGGTTAAGTGGATCCTAAGATATATCAGAGGGATTTCTAATATTTGTTTATGCATGGGAAGGGCAAACCAATGCTTGATGGGTTCACGAATTTCGATATAGTAGGTGACATTGATTCTAGGAAGTCTACTCCAGGTTACTTGATGACTTTTGCAGGAGGAGCTGTTTCGTGGCAATCTAAATTACAAAAGTGTGTTGCCTTATCAACTATGGAGGCTGAACTCATTGCCATTACGGAAGCATGCAAGGTGGTACTTTGGTTGAAACAATTCTTACAAGAACTGGGTTTGAAGCAAGAGAAGTATGTTCTCTTTTGTGATAGTCAAAGTGCTATTCATTTGAGCAAAAATGCTACTTTCCATTCAAGGTCGAAGCATATTGATATTAGATACTATTGGATTTGTGATGTGTTGAATTCAAAAGCATTGCAACTTGAGAAGATTCACACAGATGATAATAGTTCAAACATGATGACTAAAGCCTTGTCTAAAGACAAGCATGAGAAATGTAGAGCTTCAGCAGGAATGGTTGATTTTTCCTCATAAGTCGGGAGGGGGAGAATTGTTGGGCATCCCTCCTTATGCATTTAATTATGCTTAGAAGTTGTGAGATGTGTTGTCTTCAAATTTGTTGGGAAGACACTTGGTTATTCAATTTTTGCTTGGGTAATTAAAGCTTTTTGACTACTTGTTTCAAGGCAAACTTGTGGAACATTGGTGCTTCTTTGGAAGCTAGATTTTGGGATTCTAAAGGGCTGAATAGGAGTGAAAAAATTCAGATTAGTGTGCTGGAATTTACAGCTGTTACTTGGACTGCATTTTTGTGTCTCTTCGGTGACTTGAAGAGCTTGGTGCCTATTCTCTTCAGTCTTTCCAGCAACTTTTCACTCTTTTGTTTTGGAGCTTTTGTGTAGCTTCTTCCTCACTTGTCAAAAGCTTCATTTTGCCTACAAATCCCTTGTCATTTTGTGAGACATTTGTGTCTCTTGTAAACACTTTGTAATCCTGCAAAGTTAGTGAAATTGGACCTCGGTCCCGTGGACGTACCTCAATTGAGGGAACCACGTAAAAATTTCTTGTGTTCTTGTTTTGCTTATTTTTCTCTTTATTGATCTACAATTGTGGAAAACCATTTTTCCCAACTGGTTCACCATTTACAAAAGCCGATTTTATATCAAACTAAAATACTTGCAATTCCAATTGGGTTGCTAAAGCAAGAACCATTTGAATTGTCTACATGTGCATAATAGGAGCAAAAGTTTCCTAAAATATCCCTAGGCTATTGAGAATATCCTTTTGCTACCAATCGTGCCTTATGCTTCTGAATGGTGCCATATGCATTGTACTTAATCTTATAAATCTACTTCAATCTAATAGCTTCTTTCCATTAGAAGATCTACTAGCTCTCAGGTGTTATTTTTCTCAATTATACCAATCTCTTCATCCTTTGCATTGGTCCATTCATTCTATTTCTCAGCTTCCTCATACTTCCATGGTTCACGAGAAAAGAAAGCAACATCACAATGTTCATATATATCTCTTAAAGAGCACCTTTCGAGGTGGTGACTCAGAATCTACAGCTTCTTCACTTAAGGGGCTGTTTCTTTATGTGCTTACTTCATGACTTTGGTTTGCATTCGAGCTTAGTTGAAGTCTAGGAGCATTTTTAACTTAAAAATAACCTAAATCAGTACAAAGTTTTGACAGTACGTACCATGCTAAACTATCGAGAACCTATGCAAACAAAGAACAAGCAGTTCGCTCCATTTTTTGTTAAATTGCAAAAAAACAAAACAAAAAAAACAAGGAGTTGTACTACAATTGCATCTCTTTGTTAGGGATCAACCCTATGATTGCGGAATATAAAGGATAGTAGGAGAAAGAAGAACACGGCAAAAACAATAGCAAACGCACAAGACACTCAAGTTTATGTGGTTCGGAGTTCTTTGCTTCTACGTCCACAGCCGCACAGATCAATATTTCACTATATGATCAAAGAAAGTTATAGAGATTCAAGAGAAGAGAACAAACTATCTTTCTCACAGCAAACAATCTCTCTCAAGACGAGCAACACGTCGTCTTCCTGATGCACACAAAGGATCTCCTTTTGGAACCTCTCGTTGATGAGTTCTAGGGTTTCTCTAGGTTGCTGCACACCTCTCGTGTCCCTCAAGAAGTCTATATATACCTTCCAATCTCTTACTTTGATTAGAGCTCAAAAAACCTTGGCTTGGACTCGGTTCATAACTCAGCCTCGCGTGAAAATCGTGCTCGAGTCGACTCCCGCAATTCTGCGAGTCGACTCGGCAACAGTCCACAGAAAACGCCTCTCTGTCTGCCTGTGAGAGTCGACTCCTGGAGTTCTTGAGTCGACTCCAACACTGGGGAGTCAACTCCTGTGGATCTGGAGTCGACTCCAAAAAACTGTGCCAAGTCTGCCTGCATGCCAGAGTCGACTTCAAGTCTGCTGGAGTCGACTCCGAACCTTGTTGAAGATTTTTTTTTGCTGATTCAACTCTGAATCTTCTCGAACTCTTTCCGGCTTGTCTTCCCTTGATCCTCCACCACCATAGTGCACTTAGGGGTCTTGAAAAAGGGAATGGATCAGACTCTACAACCCAACAACTCTCCCACTTGAAGACTGATACATCCAGTCGTGCATCTATCTGAAAAATAAACAAACTTCCATATCTTGATATATATTCTCCATGTGGCACCTCCATTCAACTATCTTTGGAGGCCAATTGAGGCCATGCATCGCCTCAATTTCTCTGTAGTGACTGTCTTAGTCAACATATCAGCTGAATTCTTTGCTCCTTGAATCTTCTCAAGTAACAAACTGCCATCTTCTAGCAACTTCCTGATGAAGTGATATCTCAGCTGTATGTGCTTCGTTCTCGCATGAAACATTGGGTTCTTAGCTAAGTGAATAGCACTCTGACTGTCGCAAAATAGTGCACTATAGTTCTGTTCTCTGCCCAGCACTTTCAGAAGGTTCTGTAGCCAAATCATCTCCTTGTTGGCTTCTATAATGGCAACATATTCTGCCTCAGTTGTCGAAAGAGCAACGATCTTTTGCAGCTGTTAGAACTAGGTCACTACTGTTCCGCCTATGGTATAAACATACCCTGTGGTGCTTCTTCTAGTGTCAGTATCACCTCACAGGTCTGCATCCACAAAACCTTGTAGTGTTTGACTGCCTTTTCTATAACACAAGCCTACATTTCTGGTACCTTTCAAATATCTTAGGATCCACTTGACAGCCTCCCAATGTTGTCTACTCGGATTGGCCATGTATCTGCTCACAGCTCCCACTGCATGTGCAATGTCGGGTCTCGTGCATATCATAGCATACATCAAGCTGCCTACAGCTGAAGCATATGGTACCCTTGACATCTTCTTCAGCTCCTCATCATCCTTGGGTGATTGCTCTTTTGAAAGTTTGAAGTGGCTCGCTAAAGGTGTCTTCACAGGATCTGCATCTGTCATATTGAATCTATTCAGCACCTTATCAATGTAGTTAGCTTGAGAAAGCTTCAGTGTTCCAGCCACCTTATCCCTTTCAATCCTCAGCCCAAGCATCTGTTCTGCTGCACCCATGTCTTTCATTGCAAACTCCCTTGATAGCTCTTTCTTCCATCTTTCAATCTCTTGTAGGTTTGGTCCGGCTATCAACATGTCGTCAACATACAAGAGTAAGATGATAAAACTGCCATCAAGTATCTTAAGATAACAACAATGATCTTCTTGACATCTTGCAAAGCCATTGTTGATCATGAATCCATCGAACTTTTTGTACCACAACCTCAGGGCCTGTTTCAAACCATACAAACTTCTCTTCAACTTGCATACAAGGTTCTCCTTGCCAGGGACTGCAAAGCCGATAAGTTGCTGCATGTAGAGGTCTTCATCAATTTCTCCATGGGGAAATGTAGTCGTAACATCCAACTGCTCCAAATACAGATTTTCTGCTGCCACAATACTCAGAATCACTCTGATTGTTGAATATTTGACTACCGAAGAGAAAATCTCAGTGTAGTCGATACTTTCCTTCTGTTGGAAGCCTTTCACAACCAACCTTGCTTTGTACCTCTTGCTGCCATCATGTTTCTCTTTAACTTTGTAGACCCACTTGTTCTGTAAAGCCTTCTTGCCTTCTGGTAGTGAACTGAGCTCCCAAGTTTGATTTCTATCCAAGGACTTCATCTCGTCCTTCATGGCTAACTTCCACTTCACTGAATCTTCGCTTTGCATGGCTTCTTCATAACACTCGGGTTCACCTCCATCTGTCAATAGCAGATAATGTAAAGAGGATGATTATCTATCCGGTTGTCTCGAGATTTTTGTAGATCTTCTCAGCTACGGTATACTTGGTTGAGGTTGTGCCGCAACAGTTTCTGAATTTTCAGAATTTTTCTGAACTCTTTTGGCAATGTCTTCTTCTGTAATTTCTTGCAACTCAACTTGCTAATTTTCCTTGCTTTGCTCCCCTACACTCTCAAGATCTGAAGTATTCTTGTCCTTATAGAGAACTCGCTCATTGAATATCACATCCTTGCTTCTGATGACCTTCTTGTTCTGCGCATCCCAGAACTTGTAACCAAAATCATCTGTACCATATCCAATGAAGAAACACTTTTTGGACTTTGCATCTAGCTTGTCCCTTTTCCCTGCATTGATGTGCACAAAGGAGACACACCCAAAGACCCTCAAGTGTGACAAATTTACTATTTTTCCTGTCCACTCTTCTTCAGGCAATTTGCAATCTAGGGAAACCGATGAGCCTCTGTTTATCAGATACGCTGCGGTGTTGACTGCCTCAGCCCAAAACATCTTGGGCAAACTAGCATGGATCCTCATACTATTGGCTCTCTCATTCAGGGTTCTGTTCATTCGCTCAGCCACCCCATTTTGCTGCGGTGTGCTCGGTATTGTCTTCTCCATTCGGATTTCATTCACTGCGCAGAATTTCTTGAACTCGCTGCTGTCATACTCACCGCCATTGTCAGACCTTAGTCATTTTATCTTTGCACCAGATTCATTCTCCACCAGACTTTTCCACTTCTTAAAGGTGACAAATACCTCTGATTTGTGCTTCATGAAATAAATCCAAACCTTTCTGGTAGAGTCGTCAATGAACTTGACATAATAGTATGAGCTTACAAGAGATGCAACCGATGAAGGCCCCCACACATCTGTGTGTACAAGCTCTAGCTTTTCTCTCTTCGGTGTTCTTCCATCCTTTGAAAAACTAACCTTTTTCTGCTTTCCAAATATGCAGTCTTCACAGAGACCTACATCAATAGTTTTCAGATCTGCTAGCTTGTTCTTCTTCACCATCATCTTCATACCTTTCTCACTTATATGTTCGAGTCTGCGATGCCAAAGACAACTATCTGCACCTGTCTCTGCTAATGCCACCGTATCCTTGGTGTCATTGGTCATGTAGAGTGTCCCCAACTTGTTCCCACGTGCTATCACCATAGCTCTTTTCGTGATTTTTCATGAACCACCTACGAAGGTAGTAACATACCCTTCGCTGTCAAGCTGCCCAATAGAAATCAAATTTCTCTTCAAGCCTGGGACATGCCTCACATTCTTCAGTTTCCACACTGACTGATTCAGCATCTTGATATGAACTTCACCTTTCTCCACAATATCTAAAGGCTCATCATCAGTGAGATAAACCTTTCCGAAGTCTCCTGCAGTGTAATTCAGCATACACTCCGTCCGTGAGGTAGAATGAAACGAAGCTCCAGAGTCTAGTATCCATGATTCCATAGGACTATCCACGCTGAGAATCAAAGCATCGTTGGCTTCATCTGTGGTTACATTCACGGACTCCTCGTTCTGCCCCTTGCTTGGATTCTTCTTTCTGAGCCAACAATTCTTCCTCGTGTGTCCCTTCTTGCCACAATGCCAGCAGCTATCACCTTTCGATCTAAACTTGCTCCTCCTCTTAGACTTTGATCTGCCATGGTTTTCACTACGCTGCACAGTTCTTCCTCTGCCTTCAGATGTGTTCAGGATCGAACTAGAGTTCACACCAGACTCTCTCCTTCTGATATCTTCGCTGAGTATCAGATTTCGGACCTCCTCAAACTTCAGTTTGTTTGAGCCACAGGAACTGCTTACAGCTGTTACTGTTGCACCCCAACTTTCTAGCAAGGAGGATAGAAGAATTAGAGCACGAACTTTGTCCTCAAAACTGATTTCCACCGAACTCAACTGGCTCGTAATCAGATTGAACTCATTGATGTGATCCATAACTGAGGAACCTTCACTCATCTTCAGATTGAATAAACGACGCATCAGGTACATCTTGTTGGAGGCCAAGGATTTTTCGTACATATTCGACAGTGCTTTCAGCAAACCTGTGTTAGATGTATGCCCTAGAAGCCAATCTCGCTGACACATTATTAATTCTGGGACATAAATTTGTACTTGACTTTATTATTATTGAATAATAAATGGGCATCTTTTCATTCATATTATTTATGTGTCTATGAATCGTCCAAGGAATTAATAAGATGATGATACATATTCTCAAGAGTTGAAAATTTGAGCCATGTATCATTGGTGATTAATTTCTAAATGCTCCTGATCAATGGATCGTCACGAGGACGGTGATCAATCCGATCAGTGCACAGATCACTTTCCTTCTGGATGGACGAGACTCGAGTCCACAGTGTAGGGACACTGAAGTGATAGTGTAGGTGCTTGTTAGAGAACAAGGGTACTGAGCGTGACCAAGATAAAAAGTCACTTGGATGTCTATCCACTCGTCAGTGACTTGCTTGATGTTGCAGTAGTATGACTGGTTCTTTGACCTGCGGTGCTTCGGCTACTCACAGTGAGGTTATTGTAATTTGACTACACATACACATGGTCTCTAGTCATATGGGTCCTTGTAGTGTAAATTAGCTGCAGTAAGTTCACTGTAGGAGTAGGGTACGCACCTACATGGAATCTATCGACCTTGATAGAAGAGGAGTGATCCTATGTGATTTATTAGACTGAGTTCTAAGACCTTGGCCAGGGCAGTAATATACAGTGGAGAAAGAGTTTTCCACTATCGAACTCAAGTCAAATAAATTTAGACATATGACAGACGACGGAGTTTGACGAGTTATCCATAACCTCCGGTCTGTAGGGATCCACGATAGAAGGACTGTATCATACGATAACTGCACCTAGAGGTTCATCATTCTATTTTGCTAGGTGGCCACTAGATACTGCTAGGTGTCACTGGTGGATGGTGAGACTCACAGGGATCATCTTGATGGTCGATAATCCCTGGTGAGTTGAGTTGGAATTGTTTCAACCCATTGAAAGGAGTTTTCAATGATATTGTGATAGAGATTGCAATATATCTCACTACCAGTTAGAATAGAACCTATGGGGTCACACACATTAGAGGTATTGACCGATCCGATGGTTGAATGTGATTAGGAATCACAAATAATCAATTAGATTGATAAATGAAAACCCGCTAAGAGTTAGTGGTTAGAAGAAGGATTAATTGCAATCGGATTGCAATTTAATTTAATTAATTGGATTTAATTAATTGGACTTGATCATGAGTCCTACTTGGAGTGGGATTCATGAAGTCCTAATTAGATTAAGATTTCAAATTAAATGAGAATTCTATTTGCAATAGGATTTCTAAAGTCCTAATTATCTTAGGGCTGAAAATTGAACAAGTCCTGATTAGATTAGGATTTTCTTAAGTCCTAATTAATTTTAAATTTAATCTAATTAATTTCATGACTCCTAATTGGATTAGGATTGAAGAGTTCAATAGAGTCATGGTTCAATTAAATCCTAATTAGATTAGGATAAGGAGGAAATTGAAATGGGTTCATACAAGTCCTATTTTGACTAGGATTGGACTCATGCACTAGACCCAAATTAAATCACCCATTAATTTGATTAAGTGGCAGATTTAAATGGATAAGAGGGAGGGGAATATGCCCCTCTCTTTGAGCCATGCGTGGGAGAAAAAGGAATGGAGCACGCCCCTCCTAGGTGGCATGAAATAGAGATAAGGATGAGCTCCTAAAAAATAGGAGCTCATCTTTATCCCTTTGCATTTCAAAAGGGAGAGGTGATTTCGGCCAGAATTTTTGATGCTTTTCTTGGGCATTTCGTGAGAACCTCTCTTCCCTTCATTCCTCCTTCCAGCTGCAAGAGAAAAGGGAGAAAAAGAAAGGGTGGTGGCGCCTTCTTCTTCCTCTTCCTTGGGTCTAGCGCATGAGAAAAGAAAAAGGCTGCAAGGGCTTTGTTTTTGTTCCTTGATCCATCCTTTTTCTACCTCCTCCCTTTTGGCATTCAAGAGTTGATAGTAAAGAGAGGACTTCAGCCATCAAAAGCCATCTCTGCAAGGGAGCTAGCACTCCGGGAAGATACGTAGGCTTCGATCGAATCATTACCTCGTGTGGATACCCGTAGAGGCCGGACGCGTGTGCGGCTTCCATCGAACCTTCTACAAATCCACGTGAATCAGATTTGCGGAGACCATCTATCCGCACAAGGTGAAGATCTGATCTTCTTAATGATTTTAAAATGGTTTAAAATAATTTAATTCTAATCTATCTACAAACGAAAGGTTTTAAAATACGTTCATGCGATGAACGGATCCCGCATATGTTTTTCCGCTGCAATCTGAAAATTATTTCGAAATTTTCATGGCATATGAGGGATGCTAACAACCTGTTGTTGTCTTCTCTTCCAAAACGTTGAACGCAACGTTTCTAGCCAACGTCAAGCAAACAACTCCCAAAGCCCGACGATCCATTAAATCCCAGTCGGCCTGTGACATGTCTTTCGGTTTTACACCTTCAAGAGGTAGATGAAGTTTCTTCTGATACAGATAATCTTCGATCTGCATCTTCCAGAAACTAAAGTCTTTGCCGTCAAATCTATCAATCTTGACCTTGCCTTCTTTAGCCGCCATTGCACCCACTTTTTTCTTCGAACCAGATAGCTCTGATACCAGTTGTTAGGGATCAACCCTATGATTGCGGAATATAAAGGATAGTAGGAGAAAGAAGAACACGGCAAAAACAATAGCAAACGCACAAGACACTCAAGTTTATGTGGTTCGGAGTTTCTTGCTCCTACGTCTACAGCCGCACAGATCAATATTTCACTATATGATCAAAGAAAGTTATAGAGATTCAAGAGAAGAGAACAAACTCTCTTTCTCATAGCAAACAATCTCCCTCAAGACGAGCAACACGTCGTCTTCCTGATGCACACAAAGGATCTCCTTTTGGAACCTCTCATTGATGAGTTCTAGGATTTCTCTAGGTTGCCGCACACCTCTCGTGTCCCTCAAGAAGTCTATATATACCTCCCAATCTCTTACTTTGATTAAGGCTCAAAAAACCTTGGCTTGGATCCGATTCATAACTCAACCTCGCGTGAAAATCCTGCTCAAATCGACTCGGCAATAGTCCACAGAAATGCCTCTCTGTCTACCTATGGGAGTCAACTCGTGGAGTTCTCGAGTCGACTCCTGTGGATCTGGAGTCGACTCCAAAAAACTGTGCCAAGTCTGCCTGCGTGCTAGAGTCGACTCCAAGTCTGCTGGAGTCGACTCCGGACCTTGCTGAAGATTTTTTCTTTGCTGATTCAACCCTGAATATTCTCGAACTCTTTCTGGCTTGTCTGTCCTTAATCCTCCACCACCATAGTGCACATAGGGGTCTTGAAAAAGGGAATGGATCAGGCTCCACAACCCAACACTCTTGTGCTCCATTTTCCAACGGTACGCTCCATTCTAATATTATATTGCAGGAGTCATATTGATTCATATGGAAATGAATCATAGTTAGTATTAATTTTAGTATAACTGCATATATATTCCAAATTACATCTAGCATTATGGTCAAATTTAAATTGTAAGACAAATCATGGCATGCGGTACTGCCTCGA
The DNA here is from genome assembly GCF_009389715.1 of Phoenix dactylifera. Lineage (NCBI taxonomy): Eukaryota > Viridiplantae > Streptophyta > Magnoliopsida > Arecales > Arecaceae > Phoenix > Phoenix dactylifera. The sequence continues at coordinate 475,510 of NW_024067737.1, read as the reverse complement.
ACCATTCAATTCGAGATGTATTGAACCGAATCGAGAGAAAACCTACACAGTTTTCTCGCACAAAACAAAATATGTGCTGAACCATTGCAAACCTCTTTGAACCGAGCATTTTGGAGCAAAACCAGCACAAACCATCTGTTAGCGATAGTTTTGTCTTGTTTCACCTTTTCTCTCCTCTTATAATTCAATTTACTCTCAAAATTTCCATAAAAATAAAAAATAAATACTGATCCATAACTAAAGGCCATTGGTGCTAATGGTCGGAACAGATGAAAACAGGAATAATTAAACAGATCCAAAATAGGGAAAATAATTAGGGCCAATTTACTCTCTATTTTCGATAAACTGATGGCCGGTGACGGAGCTAATAAGTAGAGGATTGAAAATAACAGAGACCAAGACTCTTATTTAGGGTTCCAGCGAGGGCTTGGCTGCAATCTTCGATAACATTAATGATGGGATATGTCACACCTGAGTGAGGAAGGAGGAAAAAAGAGATACTGCTCGACGATGGAGAGGAGGGGAGGGGAGGCGAGGGCTTATTATAAAGGATCGGTTCCACCTAAGTACAGCGATCCTAGGACTTCCGTCCTACTCAAAGTCTTTGGGGAAGAAGAAGACTCAATGGGAGTCTTCTACCGCCTATCACATGCAAAACACCCCAAAGTCTTATGGAGGGTCATGGAGGGGAGGGGAGGTCTCACTATAGAGAAGCCATAGGGTTCTTTCTGAGTCTGGAGGCATTAGGATTCCGATCCTACTCAGAGTCTTAGGGGAAGAAGTAGACTCTCAATGAAAGTCTTCTGACGCTTGTCCAACGGAGCTTAGCCACAGGTGCGTCTGGCCTGTCAAGTGGACAAGTCCAGACCGGGCCATTTCAATTTGGACATCCATTGTTTGATTTGGAGTTTTGATTCATTTCAAAGGAGGGGAGGTGCTCGACAGGCTACTTAGGATTGCAAGTTTTGGCATTTGTGTTTATAACTCTCCATGGGAACTTCACTAAGAAGAATATGATGGTTGCAAAGACAAAGGCTCTAGTCCTACTAGAGATGAAATCTGTAAATGCATCAGCAAGCTATTTGATGCAACTAACACTCATACAATTTCTTTTGATGATTAGTTTCTTCACTAGTTTCAAGTTGTTTCTTAGTTCTCGGTATGATGTTAATAGTAAAAGAACTCTAGCAAGTGGGAGTACTCCATGTCATTAATTCATGAGGACCTCTATCATCTTTAGAGGAGATAGGTCCAATAAGAATCCAACATAGAATGTAATACCTCATTGACAATTTGGGATGGCAAGCACTCATTGCTTGCAAGAAGATTTGTTTCTCCAGCATTATGATGTCATCAAGTAGCATGTTTTGAGCCAATGTCCTAGCAATCTATCAAATGAGACTTTCCAGAAGGAATTCTGTGCGATGTCTTACCTTCATTGAAAGCATAGGTGCACCCCAATGTATAAGGCTCCCATTGCCATTGTAAGGTTTGAAATGGATAAGATGAAGGCAGCCTTACCCCGATATTGAAAGAGATTGGTTTCATGTTTCAAACCCGTAACATTCAAGTCACAATAGAGTAATCTTACCATTGCACAAAGGTCTATCCTCTTTCTTTGACAGCATACATCCGGAGAAACTCAAACAAGAACAAGGCATTGATGGTTATCATCCACAGCATTGTCCCTCTATTGCCATCTAACTATATATCTTAATTTCTTATTAATAGTTAAATCTACATAGTTTCTAATCCTTCCACTAGCCATTTCTTTTAGGCATCTTTTGTATCTCTGTAAGACTGGTGATGCAAAATTGACTAAGGCCCTGTTTGGGGAAGCTGTTGGAAGTAGAGCTGTCTGAAGTAGAGCTGTTGGAAGTAGAGCTGTTTGAAGTAGAGCTTTTATAAAAAACTGTTTGCTGTTTGGTAACTACATTTCTAAAGTGCTGTGGCACTTTAACATGTGTTTGGTAAATAAAGTAAGAAAGTACTTTTGTATGACAAAATTACCATAAAGAATATTGCATAGTATTATACAACAGAGCATAATAAAATATAACATATATTAATACATAAATATACGATATATATAATATTATTGTAATGTAAAATAATATTATTATAATATAGCATAATAGTAATATAATTATTATTATAAATTAATTTTTCATAATATAACATAATATTAAATTATTTAACATAACATATTAATGTATTATCATATAATGTAATCTATATTATATTTATAGTATAATACAGTAATAAAGGTATAAAATATAATAATTGTTAGTATAAATTAATTTCTCATAATATAACATAATATTAAATTATTTAATATAACATATTAATGTATTATAATATAATATATTATAATATTATATTTATAGTATAATACAATAATAAAGGTATAAAATATTAAAATTATTAATATAAATTAATTTCTCATAATATAACATAATATTAAATTATTTAACATAACATATTTATTTATGCATTTATTTATTTATTTATTTTTCTTTTTTTTTCTTCTCTTTTTTCTTCTCTCCTTTTCTTCTTTTTCTTTCTTTTTCTTCTTTTTTTTTTCTTTTCTTTTTTCTTCCCTTCTTCTCCTTCCTTCCTCTCTTCCCTTCTTCTCCTTTCTTCTCCTCCCGTGAGGTCGGCGATGCCAGAAGGGGGCCGGACCACGGCAATCGTGGGAGGGGGCCGGGATGGCGGGCTGCGGCGGCCATAGAAGGGGGCCCGGGAGGGGGCCGAGATAGGGAGGCGGTGGCCATGGCTGTCCCTTCCTCCCCTTCCTCTTTTTTTTTGTTTGTTTTACCTCCCACCGCCCGACGGCTGTGGCGGGTCACAGTGGCGAGCCGGACGTCGGTGCCGGCTCGCCGGAGCGACAGGCTACAGCAGCGGCCAGGAAGGCGGCCACGGGTGGTGGCCGGCATGGTGGCTCCCACCGTGGGTAGCCACGGGCTGCCTCCCAAAACAGAAAAAAAAACAGGGGCGACGACTTTGAGAGGAAGAAGAAGATAGAGAGGGAGAGGGAGGGGGGTGGGTGAGAGAGGAGAGGCAGCGGCCATGGCTGCCCCTTCTCCCCTTTCTTTTTTTTTTTTGGTTTGTTTTACTTCCCACCCGGCGGCTGTGGTAGGTCGTGGGGGCAAGCCGGGGAGGTGGCCAACGTGGTGGCTGCCTCCCAAAACAAAATAATAATAATAAAAAATATAGGGACGACAACGTTGAGAGGAAGAAGAAGATAGAGAGGGAGAGCGAGGGGGATGGGTGAGAGAGGAAGAGGCGGTGAGATGAGGATTTTGGGAGAAAAAAGTGAGATTTAAATAGGGGTATTATGGTCCACAAAATAACTTTCCGACAAAGCTGAAACAACTTTCTGAAAATTTTACCAAACACCATTTTTTATTTAAAAGTACTTTTGGAGGGTCAAAAAGCACTTTCTGGCCCTCCAAAAGTACTTTTAGATAAAATAAGAGTATTTGGTAAAAATTTCAAAAATTTCTTTTAATTTTTTTAAAAAACTAAAAATAGTTTTTTAGAAGAAGCTCCATTTTGGAGCTTTCTAGAAAAGCACTTTTAGGCCTGGTCGAAAAGCTGTTTTTGACCAAAATACCTGTGATAAAATATAACAATTACATAAAATTTTTCTTTAATAATTGTTTAACCAATTTTATCACCTAGCTAGAAAATTTGTTATATTATGAAAAATTAATTTATCTAATAATTATAATATTTTATATCTTTATTCTTGTATTATACTATAAAATAATATTTTATTACATTATATCATAATATAATGATATGTTATATTAAATAATTTAATATTATATTAAATTATTATGCTATAGTATACAATATTATATTATTATATTATAATAATATAATATTATATTATAGTTATATTATACTATATCATATATTTATGTATTAATACATATTATATTTTATTATGCTCTGTTTTATAATACTATGCAATGTCTTTTATGGTCATTTTTGTCGTACCAAAAGTATTTTCTCAGTTTGTTTACCAAATATATGTTAAAATGGCATAGCATTTTAGAAATTTAGTTACCAAACAACAAACAGTTTTTTATAAAAGCTCATTCAAAAAGTTCTACTGTCAACAGCTCCCCCAAACGGGCCTAATTCATAACCACTTATGGTTTATTATGTATTTACGGTGCAAGTTGACCAAGCCTTGAGTCACAAACTGGTTGAGTTGGGCAGAACTTTGGATTGCTCGGACTTAGCTTGTTAAATAAAAGGAGTACTAATCGCAAGCGGAGTTTAACTATAGATGTTTAAGCATGTTTCCTTTCCTTAGGAATAATCTTGAATGAGTCTTTTACCGTGCCAAGCTCGAGCTTATAATTCTTTTTTCTTTTATTTTATTTTTTGGGGCATAAAATTCCAGGCGTGGCGTGATAATGAGTCAAAATTTTGAACGGGGCTTGAGCTTGACCAGTTTCCTGATAAAACAAGCTAAAACGAGCTTGTTATCAAGCTGAGCTCAAGCTATACATGAACAGGTGGTTCATTACAATGCTAGTCCGGCGGATCAAAGCCTGGCCCAAGCTAAGGCCATATCAAGCCAGTTTGTAGTCCAGGTTTTAGACAAACTTAGCCCATTATTTTTAAGGGGTCAAATCCATTGTCAATCTGGATTGCGTTCTATCCAAGTCTACTGGGCCCATTTGCTCCTTTAGCTTTTAAAGCAAAGTTCAACAAAGTTAAATGACATTTATCTGCGAGAGGTAAGGAAAAAGAGAAATGAATTTGTAATTTAATTTTTGGATTAAAAGGCAAACATCTACCTCTATTAACGAGTGACAATCCGATGCTCAAACTTGGGGACAAGGACGACAATGTATTGGAACTTGAGGCTGAGTAGCCGGCTTTGGAGTTGAGAGAGAGAGAGAGAGAGAGAGGGAGACACAGAGATCATTGTTGTTAGAGATGAAATAAGAGATGGAATTCTTTGCATGGACCAAATGTAACATGTCATAAGGACAATTGGCCAAAAAATGAGGTCGATAAAGTTGGTTGGAGATGGAGCAACACTGAACTGAATTCTTTGTTTTCTATCACCAAAGAAGAATCCTATTAGGGCTCGTTTGGTTCGCGGGAAAAGAAGGATGGAAAGTGTGGTCAATGGGAAAGTAATGAGATGCCTCTTGTTTGGTTGGAGTTTTCAAAGGAGAGAGATGGAAAAGTTGTATTTCCATGGGAATATGATTCCTACATTTCATGGAAAAATCTTTTCCATGAGAAACATGGAAAAGTTACTTTTTCATGATGCGGGAATCACTTTATTTTTATTTTTTTCCAAAAAGGCCCTTCAGTATTAAAGAAGCATTAAAGAGGCATTAAAGACCTAATTTTTATTAAAGGTATAATAGGAATTATACATAACTTTCCCAGAAAAGTGGATGGCCAACCAAACATAAGCACTTTTGAAATTTGTCACTTTCCCGTGGTCAACCAAACATGCCAAAAGTACTTTCCTAAGCATTCTTTTTCTAGGAATTTATTTTACAGAAATCATATTCCTAGGAGGGAAAATACTTTCCGCGAACCAAACGAGCCCTTAGATTTTCTTTCTTTCAGGGCTATCTTTTAGAAACCAAAGGTGCTACAGGATAATGTGGCCCAAACGTGGATTACATCAATGAGCACAATCATTCCGGTACCAAAAAGCAACTACAATCATTCTCCTAAAGAGAGTATGTGGGCCCTTTGGAATCCTAAGGAAGTTTTTTGAAACAATTTTATTCAAAATATCTAGTAAAATTTTGGCGTACGTGTGAGAAGTTACTAAGTTTTAAAAGTTATAATCCAAAATTTTTAAATATGAACATTATAATATAGTAAAATTGATATTTTTTTAAAAAATAATTAAGCAGAATCATCCGACTCAATATGAACTATCATAGTTGTTGCCACCGAATTTGGGACCGAGATTGGAGTGCAGCTCGAACGACCCTGAGGTCGGCTGGAGATGATCTAGAAAGGATGGCAGAGGTGTAGAAAAGTGGATCTCCTCCGAAGATGGCCTGCAAAAAGTTCCCTTGCCAGAAAATTTCCGACGGAGGCCCTCCGATGTCCAAGTCAGAATAGGGATGCAATAGTATGAAAGAGAGAAATTTCAGCAGAGTATTGTCCTCTATGAATAGTATATTACCTCGGATCAGATGTTGGTTGGATTAAACATTTGTCAATCCAAACCCAACCTGTTATTAAATAGGTCAAAATTCAGATCTAAATCCAACCTATTTATTAAATAGGCCATCCAACTAGACCTATATAATCTATGTACCAATCAGGTTGAATTAGGTTAAATGGGTTAAATAGGTTAAGTAAGTTTTTAATAGATTAAATAGATTTAAACGAGTTGAATAGGTTAAGTAGGATGGATTATACGGAACATAAATAGGTTAAGTAAGTTTTAAATGGCTTAAACATGTTTAAATGAGCTAAAGGAGTCAAGTCAAGACCCGACTCAATTAGTAAATAGGTCAAAATAGGTTAAACAAATCAAAGGTATAAACCTGAATTTGACCCATTTAATAAATTGGTTTAAACGAGTTGAACTATTTATGACCCAAACCATTTATATCAAACTCTAATATACTTAACATGGATCATTTGCTGGTCGAATTCATAGGTCTGGTCATACATTGCGACTCCTACTAGTCCGATTGGAGAGAAAGAAGATTTTTCTCAACCCGCTCAACTTGAATCTCTTAAAAAAAATTAGAAGTGGATTGAAGAATAATAAAAGTACGACTTAAGTCTTCTTTTCTTTTATTGATGATTCACAACTCTTAAATTGAGATACATAACGCCTATTTATAATATTAGTGAAGTTTTCCTTTTCATAATTTGGGTTGGATGCCTCTCGTAGTTCAAATAGGACAAAATCTTCAAAAATAAATGAGACTAATAAAAATAAATAAAAAATAGAATTCTATAAGAGATAGATCTCGACTTCTATATCAACTTTGCCTTTATTATTTTGCCTAATTCTTTACAGATTGGGAGATAACGTCCGATCAAAATCTTTTTCAAAAAGAAAAGTTTAGTTTGACTAGCTCGTTTTAGGGCCTAAATGATGAAATTTTGATCTGATTCAACCTTTAAGTGGTTGGCCCAAATTTGTAGATCTGAAAAAGCTATCCAATTTCAGAAAAGGATCATCTCAATCGAACAATATATCACTAAGTTATATCCCGCAACTCGGCTTTCCAATATGGCGGATCTTGCTCCTAGTCTCTATCCATTCCTATTAGTAGTGGCTAAAGTGATCCACATCGGGTCCTCGTATGGACTAAAGTGATCCTCATGGATATCCATATTGGCCAAAGTGATCCACATCGAGTTTAGAGATCCTTCTGAAAATCTGTACCAACTAAAGTGGTTCACATTGAGTCTGGTGATCTTTTTGAATACTCCACCAACCAAAATAGTTCATATCGAGTTTGGTATTCCTCCGAGGTTAGAGCTTTCTTGTTTAGGGGATTTAGCTCTTACTAAATCAAAACTGAAGAAGAAAAAAATACTTGCTTCCTCATCTCATGGATGAACCATGTCACTTTCTCGAAGATGATTTCCAATCTTGGTCTTCCTTCTTAGATGGTAGATCCTCGCCTCCAAACTTAAAAAACAACTTTGTTGGAGGAGTTTGCCAATGCTTATGTTGAAGGCATCGCTAATCGAGATGATCTCAATGAGTTGGGTAATCTTCTCCTCTTTCGTGTGAAACATCCCTTCATCTCACATCTATCAAGATAGAACTAGTAACCATACTCACCTTTGTTCTTAGATGTACGTGAAGCAAGATGACCGTTCTCCTAATTGCTTGTATTACTCATGCATCTAGACTATAAACTAAGGCCCTCATGGATGTAGAGAACTAACGCTCTTTTTCTAATTTAATCCAATCGGGAAGAAGGAAGATTTTCTCAACTAGCTCAGCTCGAATCTCTCAAAAAAAATTAGAAGAAGATGGAAGAATTGTAAAAGTATTAGTGAGGCCTTTAAAAGTTTAACTAGCGACTCAACTTTTTGCTGTGATGGATCTCACTCCTGAATCCTGTCTAGCCGTACTAGTAGTGGCCAAAATGATCTACATCAAGTACTCGTAGTGGCCAAAATGATCTTCATCAAATCTGGTAATTCTCCTAGATATCTGTAGTGGCCAAAGTGATTTATATTGAGTCTAGTGATCCTCTTGGAAATCCGCAGTAGCTAAAGTAGTTCACATTAGAGACTGGTGATCCTTTCGAATACTTGTAGTAGCCAAAATAGTTTATATCAAGTCTGATAATCTTTCTGGATCACCTATCCTATGCAGTTCATCAAGCAATAGGGCCAAATTCTATTATTTGGGTCTCAAAACCAACTAGCTAAAGTAAAAAAAAAATTCGAAGGATTTTGACCGGATAAATCTCTTAATATGGGAAGAATAAGACAAAGCAGCTGAAGACATTATTGATGTAGAAGGCAGGATTTATCTTTTTTTTATAATTATTTTTATTAATCATATCTATTTTGGAAAAATTATAACCACTTTTAACTAGAAGAGGAATCCGAATTAAATTGTGCAAAGGCGAATCTACGAGTATAAATAGAAGTTTTGTATGCCAGTTTTGTTATTTATTATAAGAAAAGAAGACCTCGGCCCTATTTTTATCTATTTAAATATCGTGGATGTTTGTAACATAAAACGGATATAACTTTACATGTTTTTCCCATTTAATATAAGATGGATGGAAGACGCTCATGGTTACAGAATTTTAAATAATTCAAAAATATACCTTTACCAATGGTCACAAATGCTGCTAAAAGTAAATAAGTGAACCAGAAATAGATTAAGCGAGACTGCCTCAAGGGCTGCTCTGCTTTTAGTTTCTTCAAAGCCTAACCTGCACTCCAGGCCAATGACCAGCTGGCCTTCAATACGACTTTGGAGCCATCAAAAGCAGGTGAATTATTTCCAAATGCCAATTTAGTATGATATATAGATGTCAAGAAAGTAGGCCCAGTTTGAAGGGGAAACTCACAGAAATTTGTAGGGATAGGGAGACCATTGTCCGTTATGGTGTGCTTTCTCTGGAAGTATCCCTTTCAATTCCTCGTTCTTCGCCGAATTACAAGCCTATGATCTCACGTAATCCACTTGGAGATCCCCAAGGACCCTTTCCTTCATGCCTGTCAAAATTGTTGTTTTTAATCTGCAAGGTATATGATACTTGAACAAGTGGATCCAATAAAATGACAATATTTGAGTGTTTTTTTTTTGGTACATAACAATATTTGAGTGTTTCAAGTGGACCGTTCATCACACACAGGGCATCACTATATGCCCCAAGTAATCAAGTTGGTGGGACTACATGTTCCCTACCATGGGGTCCACAATTCCTAGGCTTTCTGATTGCTTTGAGGAGAGCTTTGACACCTAGCCATGGAGAGGCAGTAAGTAGGCCCCCTTGTCTCTCTCCAGCACGGGGTGGTAGGTGAGTTTAGCTATAAAGAAGCGCCATGAGCATCTTGGCATGGCACATGCTGTGTTTGTGAGCTAAAGCTAAAGCAGAGGTGGGCTTGTAGGCCCTCATGTCAATGCCCTGAACTTAGGAGGAATTCATGGTTACATGGAAGTAGATTTGAAGCTAAATTGACATGATAAAACGCATTAACATGTCAAAAAGCTTGGACCAGTAACTTGGAGATTAGGGTTTTTGGAGCCGAGATTCCACGTATAATGTCAGTGATACTTGGAGACTAGGGTTAGGCACTGGTTGCACATGAGATCAAACAAGCCAACAATGTGCCATCCAAAGGCCACTATGAGGAGGTAGGTAACATATTAGAAGTCATATACTATAGAACTCAAATTGCAATTGTACACGGGGGAATACAAATATAAGTCCTAGCTTACCAAGCTGGTGGGATGTCACACTCAATTATTTTCAGGTTGAATTGACTTTTTTTTTTTGTGATGAAAAGGGAGGCTAAGAGAGCCACCCGGCTTTTATTAAATATGACAAAAAAAATTGCGACTTAAATGAGAGAATAAGATCAGTTACAAGGAAATAGAGAAGAAGGTAATCTAAATTGATCCAAGGGTGAAAAAGGTGGAGATTGTGGTTCGCATGACAGCTTTCTTGATAGCTACAATTTCGATAGGGTACCGACCTAAATTAATGTAGATGTTCGAAGTGGTTCCAATTCCCATCCGAATTTATGCTCGCTTTCATTACTAATTCTGTCGGCTGAATACAATAAACAGTTCATGAGAAATTCAAAAACCTCCCAAGGCAAGAAATTACTGATCTTTGATTCAAGATCTCTCTCCTAACTCCAAAATTGTTGCTTTTAATAAAAGGCTATACATCCATCGTGGCAAAAACCAATGCCATCCGAACAGCTCTTTGACTAATTCTATTTGCGTATTCACACTTTTTCTGTTTTCTTTTGTTGAGAATATTGTAATTTAGTGTTCTCCAAAATTTGAAGAACACTAAATTACACAAGTTCTCAAAAAAAAAAAAAAGAAAAGGAATATGCAAACAACATTAAGTCATGCAAAATATGGAAGATAAAATGCAAGGAATTGTATTGAGTTGATCGTGTGAAGACATTGAATTGCGAGAAGTCAAATTTCTTAGATGCTCTTTCTCCTTGTAAATCATAAGCTAAATGAAGACCAGGCTCGCACTCTTTTGTAGACTAGATGAGCTACAAAATGTCTCTCACTGGAATAGTGACATGTATCCTAACTGGTCTCATGTGGGGTCCTGCTAGAAACAAAACATAGTTTCTTTTTTTTTTTTGGTTAAAAACTACGTTTCATATAGCTCTAACGTAAGTACAGCCTGCCAGATCAAAAGAAAGTAAAAGATACAGAGAAGAAAGTAAAACTGCCAATGATGTCTGGATGAACTTTTTAAAGTAGTGAGCTACAAATGAGGCGACCCAGTCTGCTCTATTCGTCTGTCCGAAATATATAGTTTTATTCTTTACAAACCACCGTACACGTTTTAATTATTGACATAAATGGCACTGAAAACCGTGATAAAACTTTTCTTGCCAGCTGATCGAAGCAGATGCATTCATGGCGTGGATGAGTGGAAAGTGGACGGCATTTAGCTGTTTACAAGGTCAAGGTGATTACTTTCTCGAAAGCAACCAAACCTAACCAATCCCTCTGCATTATTTTGGCCCTCTGTCAGAAGAGTCTACCAATTGGAAAGTGGAAGGTGGAATAATAAACCGTCCTCCCCACCACACACAGAGAGAGAGAGAGGGAGAGTTACAAGTAGAAATAGGGGAAGGTCAAGGAGATTTCTTTCCTGAAAGCAACCAAACCTAACCAATCCCTCTACATTATTTTGGACCTCTGCCAGAAGAGCATACTAATTGCAAAGTGGAGAGTGGAATAAATCATCCTCCCCCCAACCCCACACACATACAGAGGGAGGGAGAGAGAGAGAGAGAGAGAGAGAGAGAGAGAGTTACAAGTTGAATTAAGGGAAGTAGGACAAACACGCGCATATAATTCTGTACCAAAAGAAAACACATGCACATAAATATTGGCCCCATCCGTCCTCATCAGCTTCTCGCGTGTGATTCATACGGGCTTCAGCACAAAACTGCAACGTAGAGTGCTACCGATGCATACACTTTATTTAGGAAATGTAAATTCTTTAATAATAATTGTACATCTCTATTGTTCTCACATATAGACTTTAGCCAACGAGGTAATGGCATGTATTAGGGATTTGAAGCTAACGTTCGGCTGGTGGGCATCCATACAGCTAAGATATGAACGTCTAGATGCTGATGCATGTATAATTGACTATAACTTGAGTCAACCTTGCGTTATTGATAATTAGGGCCTGATATGGCATAAAATCGGCTTTTCTATTATGATTTATGTATGGACATGTTGAATGCAATTTTGAAAAAAATTAAATTTTGGACAGTTATAGCTTTGCAATTAAGAGGATCCAGAAATGGAAAGATAGTTATGATTCATAAGGAAGGAGCTATGGCTAATCTCTTGATTTTCATTTCCAATTTAATGGATCCTTACTCTCATACCTATATAAAGAGGGCCAAAGGACCCCAAAGGGAGGAACTCTCATAGCCAAGAGCTCTCATTGCTAGAGGCTCTCGTAACTAAGAGTTCTCATGGTAAGAGGCTCTCAAGCCTTTATCTATAATTTTTTTTTTTTTTGGTAGGTAAGTAGGTTTATGAACTGTCAAAGCCATGGTGAAGGCCGATGTAAGAAACCGTAGCCGAGGAAAGAAGACCGAGACCGAGGTGAAGTTCGAGACCGAAGTGACCAATCGAGGTCGAGGTGAAGTTTGAGGCCGAAGTGACCAATCAAGGCCGAGGCCAAGGTAAAGTCCGAGGCTGAAGCGAGAAATTGAGGCTGAGGCCAAGATCAAGGTGAAGGCTGAGGTGAAGTCCGAGGCCGAGGTGAAGGCTAAGGGCCAAGGCCTGGCTGAACACCGAGGCCGAGGTGAAGGCCTATGTTGCCGCCGAATCCGGACCGAGGTAGGAGCACACTCGGTCAATCCTGAGGTCGACTGGGGGCGAGTCGAGCAGGCTAATTGACGTGTCAGATGCTGGTTTCTTCTACTGGTAGCTTACAAGATGTCCGCATGCGGGAGAGTTTCCGTCGGAGGATCCTCCGATGTCTAAGTCAGAATAACAAGATAATAGTATGAAAGAGAGAGGGTTTCAGCAAAGGATATTTTTGAGTAATAGTGCAGATATTGTATTGTGTGTACCTAAGGTTCCAAGGCTATCCCTTTAAATAGGGAGCTCAATATGTCGTTATCTGACCTAACGTGGTGTGCAATGATGGCCAAATAGTGGCCAGTAGTACGACCGTGGCATGGAAGCTAGTCCTCATGAGTGACAGGCAACGCTGGTGGGGTGCAGACCGTAGCGCTGCCATGACTAGTGGCTAGCAGAGCTGTCGTTGTTAGGACTGTCAGTCCTTATCAACATGTGTTGATTGTTCACCTCTGATAAGAGCACAAAAGTGCGATCTACATATCAACTAAATTAGTGTTATTGCTGACTGATAATGATAAATTCACTGGTACAATATTATATTGTTGTTTGGCACAGGTTATTATAAATTAAAGTTTAAATGCGCATTTGGTATAGACTGGATTTAGAGAGATGCATCATGGCCCCAAACCGCGCGGGCCCAATCCTGCCATGATTTGATTGAGCACATTTGCACCACCCAAGGATCACAGAATCGAGCCCGATTTGAAGACATAGAGTAGGAGAGCTAACAGTGGAGTCCCACCAACCAACCACATCCTTCCAAATCAGTCTCCGCGTATCTCATCCCGTGAGATCACGCGAGCCCAAGCATCAAGTCACAAGGAGCATCTCATGCGATCTCCAGCTTCATCAAGGGAGAAGAAATGGTCCCACGATCAACCGAGTCGTGCGTTCCTCCCAACAATCAAGCCGTTCACCATCCGTCCGCATTCACGACACGTCGAAGCAGCGCCCCAGCCCCGTTGTCCTGATTCGGCGATCCATCCCAGCATCGCGTTCGAGACGCATCAAAAGCCAGCCTCCTTTCTGTGATCCCAGCCTCCACCGCGGCCGTGATCGGCTCCTTCCACCGATCCCTTCCTCCATGTCCTCCTCCCAGCTTCTTCAGCCGCTCCAACCCGTGATTCCAGTAATCAAGCTCCAAGCGGTGATCGGCTCCTCCCAGCGCCCGGATCCACGTTCTCCTCCTCTTCCAAAGCTTCCGGATTAGCACCCCATTCCAGCCGCAGCTAGCTCCATCGATCCAGCCGATCCCACAGCATCCTTGTTTCCGGATCAGCGCCTCCATCCCGTGATCAAGCTCTAGCCGTCCATGGAGCCGTCCTCTTCCATTTCGATCCGCCCAAGGAGCCCGTGATCCAGCCATCTCCCACGGATTGACGCCCTCCGCCCCATCCGTCCGCGATCTGCCATCCCGCATCATCCTCTTCCGCATCATGCCAAAGATCATGCGGCCAGTCGGGATGCCTCTTCTCCCGTCAGTGATCACAGTGCTTCCCAGCGTCTTCAACGTGTCTCCAAGGGGCTATAAGAAGAGGGGAGGAGGAGCAGAGAGGAGAGCTCGGTGGTGGGCCAAAGAACAGGGAAGAGGGGGGAAAGCAGTCGGGAAGGAGGCGGACGAGCAGTGCTCTATTTTCAATCTGAAAACAGAGCATTACGTTTCTTTTGTTTTTTTTGTTTTAGTTTTTTTTTAAGAGGTTATGTTTTTAATTTGTGTTTAGTGGTTCTGTTTTGAGTATCATGTTGTTCTTATTTTTTTTATTTTAATTGAGAGCAATATTTTTTTAGTAAGAGTTTTATTTTGAGAGCATGTTGTTTTGGGGTTTTTAGTTTTAGTTTAATAGAGAGTTTTATTTATGCCAAAGCTTTTCTTTGATTAGTTAAATATATAAATGCTTTTCGAACTTAAATACCTGTCTTTTTGTCAATTTCAAGTAGAAAACATTCTCTAGTAGCCCAGAGAATCATTCAAACATCCTCGAAGTAATGTTTTTCTTTTGTAATTCAAGAATCGATTTCGAATCCAAGTGAACGTTTTAATTTTTATGCAACTCCAATCGCCTCCCTGTGGATCGACCTCTTACGACCACTATTCTTCGAGTAGAACAGGTAAGCGTAAAATTAATTTAAACTTTGTTTGTCGGTTTTAACAATGATCTGTCTAGCGTATTTTTAGGTAGACAGGAATCGACAACAAAATTTTGGCGCCATTGCCGGGAGGCAAATCGAGAAGCAAGAACGATCACGAAGATCAAATCAAATTTTGGATCCCCGAAGTGAACGCACTCCGGTAGTAAGTTTTTTTTATTAATTTTTCTTGTTTTGATTATTTTTAGTTAATAATTCATGGTTATTAAATTCTGAAATTTGAAATTCAAAATTTAAAATTTTAAAAAAAAAACAAAATTTTTTTTCCAAAATTCTAAAATTTAAAAATTTAAATTCAAAATTTGAATTTTAAAATTCGAAATTTGAAATTAAAAAAAAAATCAAAAAAAATTGCTAGTAGTTGATAGGGTGCAATGCCCCGAGGTTATCATACCTCTATTGGGGCTCCTCACGGAGTGTTCTCCAGAGCTTATTCAACAGGCATTCGAAGATTGACTGACGCATAAGGATTAGTTTTTAGTTTATATTCAAGTTATTCCTATATAAAAATTTAAATATAAAAAAATATAAAATTAAAAATAAAAAAAATTTGTTTGCTCATTTAATCAGTACAACCTAATGACATTCCATAAACTTTAAAAAAAAAATCATTGAATATTTGCTGCATTTAGTATTAAGCATTTGCATAAAATAATTTAAGGGCAAAACCCATTAAAAAGATAAGGTTGGAAAGTCATTACCTGTCCTTAGCCCAAAAATCACCACCATGCATACATATCCTAAGCCAAATTAAATTAAAATTAATTAGACGTTGGCCTTAGGGTTTCGAGCTCAATTAGGCTCTTAGAAAGAAGCGGCTGAAAGCCACTCCAGTGAGAATTTAGTAATTGGTGATGTCTAGGAAAGTTTTACAACAGTGAGAACTGTTACGGGTATTGTGGTATCGGTGTATCCCTTCTGGCACCACCACACACCCCGGGACTTTCCTGGTCACTAGTTACTGGATCGCTTAACTGGTAAGCTCAAGCTTAATCTGAAAGGGAGATTAGGAGCTGTCTAATCTAGAGAGAATTTTAAGAACTTTTTAACCTGATAGATCTCTGTGCAACTAGATTAAAAGCCACTAAACCTTCTTTAATCTCAAGATTACAGAGCCAATCCATTATGTGGTGTTGATTGTGGTCATCTTGGTCTAGCCCTTCTTCTTTTCTCTTATGATTTCGTTCATTTTAGGAGTCAAATCTAATGAATTGTTGATAATGTATGCATGGTAGAAGATCATTGAGGGGTAAGTTAACACCATTTGATCCTGAGATTGACAAAACTTTTCATCACAATCAGCGAATTGTAAGCCAACCGTCAATCTCTACAATGGGTGAACATATTAGAACTTTGAATGAGTTGTTCGCACCCGCATCCACTAGTCCCCCTACTTGCATAGTATTACCAAATAATAATGCAGCCCAATTCGAGATTCGAGCTGCAACAATAAATATGTTACCTAAATTTCATGGGTTTGAGAGTGAACAACCGTATATTCATCTAAACAAATTTTTGACAATCTGTCAAACATTTAGAAATCAAAACTTAAATGAAGAGGGTATTAAATTAAGGTTGTTTTTCATGACTTTAGAGGATCGTGCTGCTGCATGGCTGTGTTCTCTTGCTTCAAATTCCATCACATCATGGGAACAACTATCTAGGAAGTTCATGGCTAAGTTCTATCCCAGGGTAAAGACTGAAAAAATTAAGGATGCCATCAGAACTTTTAGAGAAAAATCTGAGGAGGAATTTTTCCAACTTTGGGAAAGATTCCATGATCTTTTGGTCAAGTGCCCGCACCATGGGTTTGACAAGGCTGATCTAGTATATTTCTTTTACAAAGGATTACCTCCAGCACATAGGAACATGATTGAATCCATGCATTAGGGTAGGTTCATGAACCAAACCCCGGATCAAGCCTATGAATTTCTTGTTGACTTAGCCGAGAACGCCCAAATTGGAGTAGCTATGGTGAGGAAGTAAATAGAGATGAGTTCGGATCTAGAAAACCAGGTAATTATGAAATAAAAACAGACCCAGATCTCAAAAATGTCATATCCAATCTGGTGACTGGAGTGAACAATTTAAGTAAAAAGTTTGATGCTTTCACTGTTTTCACTAGTTCGAGTTCACATAAAGAGTTAAATCCCATCATGAAAGTGGATCACGAGTCACATAGTTTATGTGTCTTGTGTAACAGTCCGGAACATCTAGTGGAGTGCTGCCCTAATCTGCCCACCATAAGACCGAGCAAGCAAATTCTCTAAATTCATATAGTGCCTTCAAGAAGTCCACTCCCAATTCATTCAGTCCAGTCTACCACTCTGATAATAGGTTCCACCCAAATTTCTCATACAAGCAAAATGAACCTATTCAACATCAAGGTGGTCTACCAGGTTTTCAAAACAACTTCTCCAGGATAGGTCCGTCACAAATAAACCAACCTTTGGTTCCATCTGTACCTCCTTATAATGCCCCTATCCCACAGCAACCTTCACCATTAGAAACCATGATGGCTAATATGATGAAACAACAACAAGATTTTATCAAGCAACAACAACAGACTAATGCAGCCCAAGCCCAGACTAACCAATTCCATACGCAAGCAATTGAAAAACTTGAAATTAGTCTGAGCCAAATAGCAAACTCTCTAGGAGATAGGAAGAAAGGTGAATAACCTAGTCAACCAGTACCTAAGCCTAGTAGAAAACAAAATCAAGGTCAGATAGGTCAGTATCAAATCGATTCTAATGGAAATCCGACCTATGAAGTCCGGCAATTACCACTTTAAGGTCTGGCAAGCAAGTGGACAATAAAGTCCAACTTTCTGAAAAAGAAAATAAAAATGAATCCGATAAGAACCCTATTCAGAAGAGGGGTCAAGAACAGGATAAATCAGAAAAAAGGAAGAACCCATAGAAACAAACAAACGTAAGGTTTCCTTTTTCAGTAGACTTCAGAACTCCAAGAAACAATCTAACTTTGATGAAATAATGGAAGTCTTTAAAACTGTTCAAATAAATATACCTTTTCTCGATGCCATAAGATAAATTTCCTCCTATACAAAATTCTTGAAAGACCTCACCACGGTCAAAAGAAAAATCAGCATTCCTAGGCAAGCTGTTATAGCTGCATAAGCCTCATCTCTCATTCAACAACAGATTGCCCCAAAATTCAAAGACCCTGGTTGCCCCACCATTGAAATAAAAATAGGAGAGACGATCATCCAGAGAGCCCTATTAGATTTAGGAGCCAGTGTGAACCTACTTCCCTACTATGTGTACTAAAAGTTAGGTTTGGGGGAATTAAAGCCCACAAATATTACCCTTTCCTTAGCAGATAGGATGGTGAAGTACCCCAAGGGAATTGTAGAGGATGTAATAGTGAAGGTAAATGAGTTTTACTATCCTGCGGACTTCGTTATCCTTGAGACCGAACCTGTAATACATCTAGACAGTCACACACCTATAATTTTAGGTAGACCTTTCTTAGCCATAGCAAATGCTGTGATAAATTATCGAAATGGCATGCTGAAGTTATCTTTTGGCAACATGAAAGTCGAGCTTAATGTCTTCAACATAAGTAAACAACCACCAGACGATGAAGAAATCAATGAAGTTGACATGATTGAAAGTCTGGTTTAGGAGACTTTCTTACAAACTTATAGTAAGGACCCTTTAGAGGCTTACCTTACCCATTCCGAGGAAGGGGTTGAGCATGCACTCCCTAATTCTGTTCCCCTTATGAGCATAGATCATCATCAGCCGAATGTTCTTCCTCGGACTCTTCCAAAACTATTCTTAGATAATGGTTGGAAAAAAAATGAATCTACATTTTGTCTGGCTGAAGATATAAAACTTAGTACTCTTGGGAGGCAACCCAACATGTAAATATTATTAAAAAAATTTAATAAATTACTAACATGCAGGTTTGGAGATTTTTGCCCCAATTGTCAATTTACCCACCAATATCAGGTAACTTTTTCTCTATCCTATTACTGCTTTAAATTTTCTTTAACATTGAGGACAATGATAGATTTAGGTATGGGGGTGAGAATATTTTTGATTTTTCTGCCTAAAATATTTTGTGTAAAAAAAAAGGATTTCAAATTTTTAACTCAAATTCTAATCTTTTTGGCTGTACAAACTAGGAATTGCTTTGACAATAGCTTTGAGTTAAGAAATGTGATAGCAGTTCTAGCTTGAGTTTTCGTCCCACCTGTCTCCTGCTAACATGATAGAAGATGATTTAGCACCTACACATAAGCACATGAATAGTGGGGTATGTAAACTTATAACTAATATGAATACTTTTAATCTTCTGAATAATTTAAAGTTATATGTGTGATAAACACCCTATATATAAAAAAATCAAAAAAAAGAAAGAAAATAAAACGAGTTTATTTTAAGTCTTCTCATTGAGTAACCGGGCCTCTTGCCTGGTAAGCAGCGAGTGTTCGCGTAAAAAGGTGAGGATGACTACGATTAAACTCTGAGTGACTCATTTGGCCTTGGAGCCTAGTTGTCACGACCCCCGCCCCGTTTCCGGCGGGCCGCCGCGACGGTCCTAGGGTGCGGGTAGGCATAAGGCCACCAGCCACCACGTAGAACCCTACTACCTATCAATCATCAATAGATCTTGAAAAATTTGGCATGATACATGCACATAATGATCACTTTTCCTATAGTGACCTGTCAGGATTATCTCATTACATACAACAACGCTACCTGTCAGAGCAGCAATCACATAACCTGTCACATAACGAACCTGGACAATATATATCAATACATCATCACAGGCACACAACTGATCTATACACATACATATATACCTGCTTCCCAATCCATCCATGGTCAAACTCATATCCACAACAGGATCTATGACTGTAACTATGCACTATATACAATAGAAGGTTTATAATACACCAAAAGGTATAAACCTCTATCTACATTATACTATACTATACTATACTATGGAGCGGCACAGCTAGCAGGCAACCATTAATCCTGCTCCTCTCTATACAATACCTGTCCTGCAATCAAAAATACCAAACTGGGGAGTGAGTATATAAATACTCAGTGAGTGGAGTAGAGAGTACTATGCACATGAGACCAGATATAATCATGGCTCGAGGTGAAATCTCAAGATCAATAACAAGATGAACATGATCTCAACATAGAGAATATGGAGTAAATCATCAATATCACCACAATCAATATCAACTCATCTAAAGCATATATGGAATAATCAAGTAAACATATATGCTACTCATGAATATGCTCAACAGATCATAATGCTGGAACATACAGATCAGGTGTCAATATGCTGAAATCATCAACAAGACAGCTATCGGGAGGTGGGTTTTACGCCCCAGGCGAACCAGCAACAACTCCCTACTGCCATATGCATATATCGAATCTGACACCACACCAATATGTAAATCATCACTAGACAGCTGTCGGGAGGTGGGTTTTACGCCCCAGGCGAACCAGCAACAACTCCCTACTGTCACATGCATATGCAGGATAAGACACCATATCGATAATGTAAATGCTAGACAGCTGTCGGGAGGTGGGTTTTACGCCCCAGGCGAACCAGCAACAACTCCCTACTGTCACATGCATATGCAGGATAAGACACCATATCGATAATGTAAATGCTAGACAGCTGTCGGGAGGTGGGTTTTACGCCCCAGGCGAACCAGCAACAACTCCCTACTGTCACATGCATATGCAGGATAAGACACCACACTGATCATGTAAACGCTAGACAGCTGTCGGGAGGTGGGTTTTACGCCCCAGGCGAACCAGCAACAACTCCCTACTGTCACATGCATATGCAGGATAAGACACCATATCGATAATGTAAATGCTAGACAGCTGTCGGGAGGTGGGTTTTACGCCCTAGGCGAACCAGCAACAACTCCCTACTGTCACATGCATATGCAGGATAAGACACCATACTGATCATGTAAATGCTGGCCAACTATCGGGAGGTGGGTTTTACGCCCCAGGCGAACCAGCAACAACTCCCCACTATCACATGCATATGCAGGATAAGACACCACACTGATCATGTAAATGCTGGCCAGTATCCAGAACAGAAATCCATCTCACATCTACATACTAAACGGCACCTCGCGGGAATTCTACATCCGCGGAAAGCCATACTGCACCTCGCGGGGTCTTACTATGCCCGGCGGCAAGCAGAATATAAGTCGTAGGACCGGCCGATCCTACGCCTAGGGCCGTGTCCCCCCTAGGAAGGGACTGGGCTCCGCCCACCCAGAAGGCTACTATGTGCACAAAGGCCGATGTTCAACCCCATCGACTATAGGTGTCCTGCAGATACTGCCAAGCCATGCATGAATGCCATAATGCACCCTCCCAATACTCTACTAAAAAGGAGCATAATTAAGACTACCACTCACTCGACTCCGACCCAATCATAAACTAACATTAGGGTTGGGAGTGAGGGGTCAAGGAAGTGCAATACAACTCAATATACCACTAAAAAGGCTCTACAAATCTTTGAAATAGAGGAAATGAAATCAATTTACAAAAAAAATCATTTCACAATTCGGAATCAATTTGATTACTCATCAACCCGTCGTAATTCCTCTCAATATTCCCTCAAATGCATGTACAGAATAATCAAGCATAGAGAATCAAGATTATAGAGGAATCTACTACAATATCAATCAATATGCTCAAGTGGAATCAATTCACACTTGGCGACATTCATGAAAATGAATTAAGGATGCTCATGGTGCAAAGTACATGACTCCCACTTACCTGTCAATCCGGCACAGCCCTGATACGCCTCCAAAAATCTACAGCAGGCAGTGGGGAACTTCTTCCTCTTGTTCCCTAACTTCTTGCCCAACTGTGACATGCATTTACAATACATTTAGTCTTGTATCAAGGGCTATAATCTACGTGCCAATTATAATATAGGGGACTTTAATTGATTCAACTCCCCCGTTCCCTAAATCTTTTCTTTTCTTTCTTTTTTTCTTTTTCTATTAATTAACTCACCATTTATGTGTATTAGGGACTTCCTTGCATGAGTACAAGGTCCCCTTAGCTTAATCTGGGCTTAATACCCTATTATGGCATGAAATCCCCTATTTTCCCACTCGGATGAACAGTAACCCGGACCGACAGCCGATTACTTCATCCTGGGTTTGATCCACTTTCCAAACTCCAAATTTGATGAAATTTTTATCTAACATTCTACACTCATAGGGGGTTCCAAAGAGGTAACATGCATTGCTATCGGAGGTCGTTTGACCCCCTAAATAATTTGCCGAAGTTGGGACTTCGACACAGTTTTTTCGTAGTACCGGAAAAATTTGTCAAAATCCGATTCTTCCTCTTTTAACCGCCTCTACAACCCTTATCCGACCCCTCTAGACTATATCCACCCTTTGTATAGCCTAATGTCATCAAAAGACTAGATAGGGATGGATATTTATCTTTTTCTTTTTGGAAATCGAGGTCCTTGCGTAGAGGGGAAGGAGATCTACGTTTTTCCCTTCAGCTGGAAGTGCAATCGGGATCCCTTTCCTCCTCGAATCCCCTTCCTCTTCTTCTTTCTTCTTCTTCTTCTTCTCTTTTTCTTTCTTTCTTTCCTCTCTGTGAAACGCCTGAGACTCCCCTCTCTATCTCTCGGTTTCATTCCAAAGGCCAGCTCAAACCCTCCAATTAAATCACATCAAGATACTATTCACCCTTTTTTTAATATTATTAAATTCCCATTTTGCCCCTAACACTTCAACATATCTACAGTTATGCCATTAACTTTTGATTCCTTCCCATTTTACCCCTCATATCAATTTTAAATGACTATTCTATCCCTTTTTATATAAAAAAAATATTTTTGGGTTATTACACTAGTTGACTTGAGTTTTTAAACCTGTTAGGGTGACTTTACACCTAGTACCCTGAGCCATCTGGATCGGGAGTCATTGGCCTAACACTCGCTATATAGGTTAGCTAGAAAGCTTAATAAGGCTAGATATTGCACAAATCATTCTTCTTAGCATTCAGTCTGATTAAAAGTTAAATCTTGGGTGTTCATTACCATTTAACTCTAGAAAGTCTTGAAAATTAGAGTGATCACATTGGAAGTAAGTGAAAGCCACTCATTTATATGATACTATCTTGCACCTCACTCTATTCTTGACTTGTTAGCAGATAGATGGGGTGTAATGGAACTTGAGTTAGAGTCTGTTTAAATATGATAGCAACAAGTCTCTATTGTCCTTGCAATTCAGTTTCATACAGTAATACTTGTTCAAATTTTGAGTTAAAAATTAGAAATTTCTGACTGATGAAGTTTGTGAGTAACTTCACTGCAAACCCTCACATGACAATACTCGTCCACTAGGGTAACCTAGGGGTTTAAAGGCTTGTTGCATGTGCTAAGTGCAATCGTGATGCTCTACGAAAGTGGGTACGTATCTCAGTTTTATGTACTTAGCTTCAATAAAAAGTCATGGGTTAGACTATTGTGCCCTCATTTTATCGTTTGCTCATTAATTGCTATAGACTAGCAATAAGCTAGTTGGGGGGTGTGATGAGAGCACAAAAGTGCGATCTACATATCAACTAAATTAGTGTTATTGCTGACTGATAATGATAAATTCACTAGTTTAATATTATATTGTTGTTTGGCACAGGTTATTATAAATTAAAGTTTAAATGCGCATTTGGTATAGACTGGGTTTAGAGAAATGCATCATGGCCCCAAACCGCGCGGGCCCAATCCTACCATGATCTGATCGAGCACATTTGCACTATCCAAGGATCACAGAATCGAGCCCGATTTGAAGACATAGAGTAGGAGAGCTAACAGTGGAGTCCCACCAACCGACCACATCCTTCCAAATCAGTCTCCGCATATCTCATCCCATGAGATCACATGAGCCCAAGCATCAAGTCACAATGAGCATCTCATGCGATCTCCAGCTTCATCAAGGGAGAAGAAATGGTCCCACGATCAACCGAGCCGTGCGTTCCTCCCAACAATCAAGCCGTTCACCATCCGTCCGCGTTCACCACACGTCGAAGCAGCGCCCCAGCCCCGTTGTCTTAATTCGGCGATCCATCCCAGCATCGCGTCCGAGCCGCATCAAAAGCCCAGCCTCCTTTCCATGATCCTAGCCTCCACCGCGGCCGTGATCGGCTCCTTCCACCGATCCCTTCCTCCACGTCCTCCTCCCAACTTCTTCAGCCGCTCCAACCCGTGATTCCAGTGATCAAGCTCCAAGCCGTGATCGGCTCCTCCCAGCGCCCGGATCCACGTTCTCCTCCTCTTCCAAAGCTTCCGGATTAGCACCCCATTCCAGCCGCAGCTAGCTCCATCGATCCAGCCGATCCCACAACATCCTTGTTTCTGGATCATCGCCTCCATCCCATGATCAAGCTCCAGCCGTCCATGGAGCTGTCGTCTTCCGTTTTGATCCGCCCAAGGAGCCTATGATCTAGCCATCTCCCATGGATTGACGCCCTCCGCCCCATCCGTCCGCGATCTGCCATCCCGCATCATCCTCTTCCGCATCATGCCAAGGATCACGCGGCCAGTCGGGATGCCTCTTCTCCCATCCGCGATGACCGTGCTTTCCAGCGTCTTCAACGTGTCTCCTAGGGGCTATAAGAAGAGGGGAGGAGGAGCAAAGAGGAGAGCTCGGTGGTGGGCCAAAGAACAGGGAAGAGGGGGGAAGGCAGTCGGGAAGGAGGAGGATGAGCAGTGCTCTGTTTTCAATCTGAAAATAGTGCATTACGTTTCTTTTGTTTTTTTTGTTTTAGTTTTTTTAAGAGGTTATGTTTTTAATTTGTGTTTAGTGGTTCTGTTTTGAGTATCATGTTGTTCTTATTTTTTTATTTTAATTGAGAGCAATATTTTTTTAGTAAGAGTTTTATTTTGAGAGCATGTTGTTTTGGAGTTTTTAGTTTTAGTTTAATAGAGAATTTTATTTATGCCAAAGCTTTTCTTTGATTAGTTAAATATATAAATGCTTTTTGAACTTAAATACCTGTCTTTTTGTCAATTTCAAGTATGTTGCCCAGAGATGGTCACCCAAGAGGGGGGTGAATTGGGTGTTTTAAACTTTTTGTCTAATTAAAAAACAAAACACACAAGTGTATAAGCTAAAGTGAAGATAAAACTATACGCACAGTCAATCGCAAACACGAAGATTTATAGTGGTTCGGAGCTTCCACTGCTCCTACATCTACTCCCCAAATACCTTTGGAAATTTCACTATAATCCGCGATTACAGTCCGGTAGTTTTGCGAGTGCACTACCCAACTCGTTGTTTTACACCGGGCTAACAACGAACCCTACAATCCCCCAATTTCACCTAGGCTTGGGACGCCTTACCCTTGTTCCAAGTCCCTTGACTGGAACAAGCACAGTAATGAAATGTTTTACAAAGATTTAAAAGCTCTTAATGAAGCAAATATAACAATGAGAAATATTAAAAATTCGGAAGAACCCTTTTGCCGTTGGAAGCGTGGGTAATGGTGGCTCTTCCGATGTGGATCGCGTTGGCTTGAATGTGAGCTTTGAATGCCGAGTGGGAGTGAGTAGTTGAGCACGAAATCAGATGGGAAGCTTGAAAGCACTTGATTTCTCCTCTTGAATGCACTAACTCCCTTGAACCTCTTTCTCCTTCTTCTCTCTTGAATGATCTTATTTTTGGTTGGTGAGAAGTTGTTGGAAGGCACTTAAGAGCTCCCTTTTATAGCCCAAAAAGCAATAGATCCGTTAGACACAAAAATATGAACGTTTGAAATTCAAACAAACCTGCAAAAGTGTGTCAGTCGCGTCCCAGGCGCTTCGGAGATGTCTCCGCTTCAACGCGAGACGTCTCGGCTGTATAAAAATTCTTCTGACGATCTTTGGAGTCGACTCGGCACTTTACGGGGACGACTCTGAAGAAGAACGACTTGAATGCTTGTTCTTCTGTTTTTCTGAGAGAGTCGGCTCGGCACTTTACGGGGACGTCTCGGGATGTTTGCGCTTTTTGCATGGGGACGACTCCGCGACGTCGGGGACGACTCCGTAGTTGTATCACCGAAAAACACGTCCTCTGGAATCCCCTGAGAGAGTCGACTCCGCGCTCTCTGGGGACGACTCCGCAGTTTTGTCAACGAAAAACACATCCTCTGGAATCCCCTGAGAGAGTCGACTCCGCGCTCTCTGGGGACGTCTCGGGATGTTTGCTTTTTATGCGTGGGGACGACTCCGCGTCCTTTGGAGACGACTCGCGCGCATCCCTTGAAATCGGCCTTTCTGCCGCCTCTGAGAGAGTCGACTCCGCAGAGTCGGGAGTCGACTCCGACCCTGCGAGACGCCTCGCCAGGTGCCGGGGACGTCTCCAGACGTGCCAATTCTTCCTGTTCGTGCCAGAGACGTCTCTGGGACAAACCGGAGACGTCTTGGCTGTCCCTGATCTGTTTTCTTCATCTCAAAAATTCTTCAATAAATCCTTGAAAAATATGGGAACATGCCTAGACATTTCTTAACAATATTCTTAATTAAACACTTGAAATCCTCAAATAAATTGTTAAGATAAAGGGAATTATACTCTAGTGTTTTGTATTCATCAAAATCCATTAGGGGGTCAACAATCTCCCCCTTTTTGATGATGACAAAACACTGAGTATATGCAAAATTCGAAATTTAAACATATACACAGTATTTGATCAGATGTACAAGTATTGTGTTTTGGTTAGAGCTAGATACAGTGTGCATAATTCAAAATAGTCAACTTTCAGTTCTATCCTTATGCATAAGTATTGATCTTAGTAGCTCTTGAGCAATTTTAGCATATCAATTGAGTTTGAATCAAGTCAAAATGTAAATTAATGAAATTTTGATGCTAAAGACAATTGAAAGCTAAATACTTTTTGACTCCCCCTTTCTTTTCCAGAAGGGCAATTATCTTAAAGCCAATATTCTTCAATTTTATCTTTTCTAATTCAACTTTTAAGTATGAGTGGAAATTGGAAATTTTGTATTTTGCATTCCATATATTGGTTCTCCCCCTTTTTGTCATCAACAATGAAGGGGACAAATTTTCCTTAAGTACCTAAAACGCAATTCCTATTAGAATTCAGCATTCATATTATGATAAAGCAATCAATGATTTCCAAGTTATTGCCATCCATGAATTCAGCATTCATTTTACTCCCCCTTTGGTTTGGAATTCATTTCAGACCTTTTGAAAGCAGTTATCACAAGTTGTGCTCCCCCTGTTTCATATGCATTGATAAGTTGGCAAGTTAGTGTCAAATTTGAACACTTAAAGTATGTTATGATATTTTTATGGCACATCACAGAATTAGCAGCATGCACAAAGTTTGATACTACAGAATTAGAAACATACACAAGGTTTCAAAAAGGAAGTGTATGAAATTCATATATCATTGCAATCATTTGAAGTCATTACAAGTTTGAAAAGGAAACCATTACAAGTATTGATTGCTAATACAAAAGAAGTTTCAAGTAAGCCTAGGGTTTTACAAAAAGATGAACCCTAGATGTCTACAAAATGTCCTTCACCGGTGACGTTGCTCAATAGCCCTAGCAGCTGCCTCTATAAACCCATTTATTGAATCCAGTAGAGTTCTAAACTGATCTCCCTGAGATTGATGGAAGGCTGCCACTAGTGCTTCAAACTCAAGACTTGCCCTTTCAATTTTTTCTCTAAGTTGGGCAACCACGGTGCCCACATTGCCTCCAGGGCTCGTCAATTCTTGAAGACCATCTAATATGTTCTTCAAGTCAGCCTGTAGCTCAATTGATCTTAAAGTTTGGATGGTACCCACATAAACCAATTCTGATGCTGTAGCTTCTACCTGAGCTTTGATTTCCTTCAATTCTTGTAGGAGAGCTTCATGTGAGGTACGGATGGGGGCCAACTCAGCAGAGACTATCGATCTCATCTCTTCCCTCATCTGCTGGCATATCACAGATGCTAGGGTGTGCATCTGCTCATCTGATAAAGTGAATGGCCCACTGACTGGAGGAGGAGGCACTGAGGTGGATGGTCCAGCTGAGCTGGAAGGTATATCAGGAAAAGCCATGGGACTATGTGGAGGTGAGAGGTGGTCAGGCTCCTGATGTGGGATCTCAGGCTCTATGGTTTGGGATTTTCTTTTAGGGGCCTTAACCCAAGACCCGTTTTTCTTGTGAAACTCCATCCTACGTAAGGTGCTCTCATTGTAGTAGTCAGTGTTTCTCAAGGGTTTTGCTGGCTCATTTTCAGGAATTGGAACCTTAAAATGTTTGAACAGTAGGGTAAAAATCATCCCATATGGTATGCTAAATCTGGAATACCTATGACATATGGAGATGTAGTTCAACATGAGCCTAGGTAGGTTTAGGGGAATCCCTAGCAAGATATGGTGCATGATAGCTAAATCTCACTCCGAAACGAAGTCGAAGCGACCGGTTTTTGGGAACAAGACCCGGTTAACTATGCTCAAAAGCAATCTCATCTCGGCATTGAGGTCTTGGGAGTTAACTACGTCAAGAGGGCCGCAGTCCTCTCTTCCTAAAAGTAGGTTTAGGGCAATCTCCCTTTGGGGATGTGAGGTCGGAGCCTCACCGTATTTAGGGATTTGTAATACGCTAGATAGGATATCCTCATTGATTTCTATCAATGTCCCTCGGACATATCCGGTGTACCCCGAGTCCCCTAAGGCCATATTGCTAAACATTTCTCTCACTAGGCCGGGATAGGTTGACATATTTAGGGTACAAAGGTATTCCCAACCTTGGGCACGGAGTCTCTCTCCAATAGAGAACCCCTCACTAGCTAGAAATTGGAAATCAATGTACCTACCCGTGGTTACTGTGCGATTTGCACAGAAAAGGGTCACGGTTGGCGGAGCAACCGGAGGAGACGGCGCGGAGGGCTCTTCCCTCCGTTCCTCGTCGTCGGTCGCTACCCTAGGACGCCTCCCACCCGTTCGCCTAGCTCTCTTAGGTGCCATGGATTGGAAATCTTAGGGAAATGGGGAGATTTTGGTTCGGTGTGTGGTGGAGAGAAAATGGAGGCTAGGGTTTGTGTTTTTGTTGGGGATGAAGGAAGATAGCTCGGGTCGGCTCGAGCTGTTTCGACCTAATTTAAAAACTTTCGTTCGGTCCCCGAGACGTCTCCGCGACTAATGCGAGACGTCTCGCCGGGGGGACGTCTCTGTGATTTGCCAGAGACGTCTCCGGCATTGAAAAATTTCAGACTGATTTCTATCTTTTCCCAATTTATTTTATTCAACCACAATAATCAACGTGATTTCTTTTGGTGAATATAGAGTGAGTTTGCTTGTGATCCTTCCCTTCAATAATACATCCTACAAAAGTTTTTATAATGATTTTTGAATTCATCAATATTGAAATGAGGAATGTTTGACCAAGTTTCGAATGCCTATGAAATAGGCTCTGAAAATATCTCCATGAAGAGTCCAAGGGAGGGTAACCATCCTCCGGAAAGTCAAACAATTCGTCATCCAACTTTGATAGATTCATGTTTTCACTTATTAGATACTGGGTTTGCTATTTGTCACCTTGAAGTGGATTATTAGTTTGTGTAGCAAAGCATTGCATTACAAGTTCAATTTATTTACTAGGATCATACAAGCACAAAGCATTCCTTAAAAAGTTGAACCTATCTTTACTAAGGGGCTTTGTAAAGATATCGGCCAATTGATTTTCAGTACATACATACTCAATCATCACATCATTTTTCAGCACATGATCCCTTATAAAGTGATGCCTAATCTCGATGTGTTTTGATTTAGAGTGTTGGACAGGATTTTTTGTTAAATTAATTGCACTTGTATTATCACATCTAATTGGTATGTTGTCCATTTTGATACCGAAGTCTTCAAGTTGTTGCTTAATCCAAAGAACTTGGGCACAACAGCTTCCAGCTGCAATGTACTCAGCCTCAGCTGTGGATAAGGCAACTGAATTTTGTTTCTTGCTAAACCAAGAAACTAAATTAGCACCCAAGAATTGACATGTTCCACTTGTGCTTTTTCTGTCGAGTTTGCACCCGGCAAAATCAGCATCGGAATAAGCAATTAAATTTACATCAGATTGTTTAGAATACCATAAGCCTACATTAGATGTCCCTACTAGATATCTGAATATTCTTTTAACAGCTTGCAAGTGTGATTCCTTAGGACATGCTTGGTATCTAGCACACATGCAAACACTGAATAATATGTCTGGTCTACTAGCAGTAAGGTAAAGTAAAGAACCTATCATACCTCTGTACAATTTGCAGTCTATACTTTTACCTTTTTCATCTTTGTCAAGCTTGCAACTTGAGCCCATGGGTGTGCTGATTTCCTTTGCATCCTTCATCTTGAACTTTTCCAACATTTCCTTGATGTATTTGGACTGACTGATGAAGATGCCTTCCTCTGATTGTTTTATTTGTAGCCCAAGGAAGAAGTTGAGCTCACCCATCATGCTCATTTCAAATTCTCCCTGCATAAGCTTGGCAAACTCTTGACAAAGACTATCATTAGTAGCACCAAAAATTATATCATCCACATAAATTTGCACAAGCAATAAGTCATTCCCTTTTCTTTTAATGAAGAGGGTTTTGTCTACATTTCCTCTCTTGAATTTATTTTCAATTAAGAAATTACTTAATCTTTCATACCATGCCCTAGGGGCTTGCTTAAGTCCATACAAAGCTTTATGCAATTTATAAACATAATCTGGATGTAAGTGGTTTTCAAAACCTGGAGGTTGTCCTACATAAACTTCCTCCATTATATAACCATTTAAAAAGGCACTTTTTACATCCATCTGATAGAGTTTGAAATCCATGAAGCATGCGTATGCCAAAAGTAGTCTAATAGCCTCTAACCTAGCAACAGGAGCAAAAATTTCATCAAAATCTATTCCTTCCTCCTGATTATAGCCTTTGGCAACTAGTCTAGCTTTGTTTCTTATTACTATTCCATCTTCATCTAGTTTATTTCTATATACCCACTTGGTGCCTATAATTGAAACATTAGGGGGTCTTTTCATTAGAGTCCAAACTTGATTTCTTTCAAATTGATTTAATTCCTCTTGCATAGCATTTATCCAATTTTTATCCTTTTCGGCTTCCTCTAGTGATTTGGGCTCTATTTGTGAAACGAATGCAAGATAATTACTAGTATTTCTTAGAGAGAATCTTGTCCTTACCCCTTGTGAAGGATCACCAAGGATTAGATCCCTTGGATGACCATGTGCATACCTCCATTCCCTCGGAAGAGCTTGATTTCTTGCTTGGGGTTGATCTTCTTCATCTTGCTGAATTGTATCTTCCTTGACTTCATCCTCAAGTTGTTTGTCTTGTATGGAGAACTCCTTCATTCTGTCTTCAAGTGTACCTGCATCACCATCTTCTCCTTTTCTAGAAGAATCTCCATTAGCTTCATCAAAAACAACATGAATGGATTCTTCAACAACGAGAGTTCTCTTGTTGAAGACCCTGTATGCTCTACTAGATGAGGAATAACCTAAGAAGATCCCCTCATCTGATTTAGCACTAAATTTACTTAGATTGTCCTTTCCATTGTTTAAAATAAAGCAGCGACAACCGAAAACATGAAAATAGCTTATATTGGGCTTCTTATTTTTCATCAACTCATAAGGGGTTTTCTTTAAGATAGATCTAACTAAAGCACGGTTTAAAATATGACAAGCAGTATTTATTGCTTCAGCCCAAAAGTACTTTGGTAGATCCGATTCGCACAACATGGTACGAGCCATATCTGCTAGTGTGCGATTCTTCCTTTCTACCACCCCATTTTGTTGGGGTGTCCTAGGTGCCGAGAAATTGTGATTGATACCGTTTTCTTCACAATTTTCAAAATGCTGATTTTCAAACTCGGTACCATGATCACTCCTGATTGCTTTTAGTTAAGATTGAGTTCATTCGAAACCCTATTATGAAACTTGATAAAAGCGGAAAAGGACTCATCTTTGTGTGCAAGAAATGAAACCCATGTAAAACGTGAAAAATCATCAACAATTACAAGACCAAACTTCCTACCCCCTAGACTAGCAGTTCTAGTAGGTCCAAATAAATCCATGTGAATTAGTTCTAAGGGTTTTGATGTTGAGACTATGTTCTTAGACTTAAAGGAACTTCTTGTTTGTTTCCCTAGTTGACATGCAGCACAGATTTTGTTCTTTTCAAAGTCTATTTTTGGTAGTCCTTTGACTAGATCTTTTGTAATTAATTTAGAAATTAAATCCATGCTAGCATGCCCTAACCTACGATGCCATAACCAGCTAGTTTCATTGACTTTGGCATCCATGGCTACAAGACATTGGCTGGTGCTTTTGAAAAACTGTTCTCCCAAGTGCAGGAGAATCGCACAAGTAGTATAACTCGGAAGTCCGAGGTCGATTCCTCAGGGAACGAAATATGGATTATTAGTTTAATTTCAGATTAATTGATTCAATGAACTTGTGGATTAAGATGATGGTTTGCAAATAGAAAATAAACTAGTAAATAGAGAGTCGAAGTTTGGATATATTAAAATGGTGTAGGTATCCAGAATCTCCTTTAATAATATCAAGTTCATGCAATAAATTCTATGATTCTTTTATTTTCTTTTAAAAAGTATAAGCAGATAAAATTTAATTATTGAGTATGTTCTTGATAACATGAATTCTCTTTTTAAGCATTCAACGTGCCTTAGAACGTCAACGATGAATCAAATAATTGAGGAAGACATGTATCAATAAGCATAAATCATAAAAGAATTTTCAACATATGAGAATCATAACATAATCAAAAGATAAATCGTATAAAGCAAAGGATTAGAATTTACATCATGAACTCGGTACACCAAAGGATCCTCCTTCACCCATCACCAAGGATTTTAGCTCATCATCTTCCTCTCTCTTTCTCACTCTTTTTTTTTTTTTTAATAACAGAAACAGGGCATCCTCTGTTTCTATTTTTTTTTCTTTTTCTTACTACTGCAGCAGCCCGGCTCTCCCCTTTTTCTTCCGAATGAGCGCTCCCCCCTGTTCTTCCTCCCCCTCCCCTTCTTATAGATCGCCGGAGCATGGCGTGGAGGAGAAGCGGGTGCGGAAGGAAAGAGGCGCGGGCTGAGGCGGAGGAGGAGCGATGATCGCGGGATTGTTCTAGTGAAGATGAATCGATGGAGGAGGAAGACAGCTGCGGTTGGATCGCGATCTCTTCCGGATGGCCGCTGGGAAGCTTGTGAATGGCTGGGAGGTGAAGCGGAATCAGTGGAGGAGCGTTGCAGATCTGGAGGACGCCCGGAAGGGAGAACGGCTGGGTGATCGCCGAGATGCTCATGAACGGCTGCTGGCGGCATCAACGGGATGTTGAGGTCTTAATACGGGAGCTGGGATCATGGAAGAATCAGTGGAGGAGCATTGCAGATGCGTGGGAGATTTGGGAGAGGCGGATCCCGGCTAGGCGCGGGTTGCTCGGATGCTGGGATTGTGCACGGGAGTGGAAGCCGCGGACGGATGCTGGGCGTTGATCACGGTTGCTGCGACGTTGGAGCTGAAACGGGTCCGGAAGAAGGGATGGACGCGTGAGCCGGTGGGAGACTCGGATGGATCGCGGATGGCAGGGGCGTGGACGAGTGAATTGCGAACGTCTAGGATCGCTGGGACTCAATTTCCGGAAGCTGGGATTACGGGGGAAAGAAGATCATGTGGGAGAAGCTTCACGGGCTCGGGCAGGATCAGAACGGAACTCATCACGGGTGTGGACGACCTGGAGGGGACTCGTTGATCACGGGATGATTGCTGATGTGGCCATTTCGGATGTCCCATTGCGTGTTGTCTTAGGATGGCTGGCATATACCCCTCGAGTGCAAGTGTGCTTGAAGATTGGTGGGTTTGATCACCATGACCAGGTTGGGCGTATGTGGTCTAAGTTATGCATTTGTCTAGGCCCAATTTATTCTAAATACGCATTGTAACTTTGATTTCTGATCACCTGCACCCAATCAAAAATATAATATTAAATTAGTGATAATATCGTTATCCGTTGGCAATAATACTAATTTAAGTAGTATGTAGATCGTACTTTTGTACTCTCATTACACCCCCCAACTAGCTTATTGCTAGTCTCTAGCAATTCAGAGTAACCAATAACATAAGAGTACAAAAAGTGTTGATCAATCCTTTGACTTTTTATTAAGGCTAAAGACATAAAACTAAGATATGTACCCACTTTCGTAGGGTATCACGATTGCACTTAGCACGTGCAACAAGCCGTTAAACCCCTAGGTTACCCTAGTGGACGAGTGTTGTCTCGTGAGGGTTTTCAGTAATGTTACCCACAAACATCATTCATAAAATGATATACAATGAAATCTAAGTCAATACACATGTGATATATATATTTTTCTAAAGCTTGGCAACTATCAAAGCAAGGGGAATACTAAAGTGTAGTATGCATAAACAGAATGACTTTCTTAGAGCACTAATACCTCCACCACAACATGGTACCGCTTGAATTTTAGGTGCATACTCAAGTTCGCAAGTGTTTACTACAGTTTATTAGAACCTGATCTATCAAATTTTTAGAATATCACATGTTGTCTACATTCGTCAAGAATGGTTCGTATGTAAAGAAAGAGCTATCAATCCCAACTAAATATCCAAAGTACACAAAGGTCCAATACAATGGAGTCAAACCAGCCATTACCACATGTCACTGGGTTCAGCCCGACCAACCCTATTCATGCTTTTTTTTTTTTTTTAGCATAAATATTGGAAACACATATGGTGATTACAATAGTCCAACCCCCTTAGGCTCTAGCAAGGTCCATGTAGCGAGTTTTCGGCCAATGACTCTTGATCCAGTTGGCTCAAGGCATTAGGTGAAAACACCCCTCGGGCTTAATTACTCGAACCAAACTACACCACGAGGTTAGACTTGTCATCTCCTCATTTATTTATTTATTTATTTATTTATTTATTTATTTTCAAAATAGAGAAGGTAAACTGAACCATATAACATGACTGCATCGTGACTATAGGTCAACCAAGGTCGGAACATAAGGCACTTAGGTGATCTAGCCAGGGTATTCAACCTCTATCTTTATGTGAAAACCAAATCATGAACCTTATAGTACGGACAAGGATACTCGTACTTCTTTTACAGATACGGCTTAATAAAAATGCATTAAACAAATATGAACTCCTGAGGCCTTCCTATAATCATTAAGTACATGTGCGGGGATCTAATAATAGGTCTCTGATCAGTCATAATATGCATATGTTCCTTGCCGTAATAGTTGCACAAACTCAATATGAAAATACATGTGCATTTGCTTAGAAAAGAATGCAATTTTTTTTTTTTAATCAAAATACTTCCCTCCCCCCCAACTTAAACATTGCATTGTCCTCAATGTAATAGATACAAGAAAGCTATAATGAAAGACAGTAGAGAAAATAATTTTTGAAGAGAAGAGGAATACCTTGAGCTGTTGATATCCAGAAAATAAAACCTACAAAACTAGAAAAATAATCCTAACTAATATACACGTACCTTTGCCTTCATGTTCAGTCATAAGAAGGCTCCCCCAAGAAAAAGGAGTCCTCTTCATCTGCAAAATTCTCAAGAAAAGGTTTTAACCTGTGTCCATTTACCTTAAAAATTTTACCATCCCGTGGATTCTCAATCTCAACCTCCCCATGTGGAAAAACAGTTTTTATAATGTAAGGACCTGTCCATCTCGATCGCAACTTACCAGGAAATAGATGTAAGCGGGAATCATATAAAAGAACTTTTTGCAAAGGTTCAAAAGATTTTTTTTAAAATTGATTTATCATGTAAGATCTTCATTCGTTCTTTGCAAATTTTAGCGTTGTCATAAGCATCTCTGCGAATCTCATTAAGCTCGTTTAATTGCAATTTTCTAGCTAGACCGGCATCTTGTAAATCAAAATTTAATTTTCTAATTGCCCAATACGATTTATGTTCTATTTCTACGGGCAAATGACACGCTTTTCCGTAGACTAGCCGGTAGGGAGACATGCCAAGAATGGTTTTGTATGCAGTACGGTAAGCCCATAATGCATCTGATAGTTTCAAGGACCAATCCTTTCGTGATGGGTTCACCGTTTTCTCTAAAATACGCTTGATCTCTCGATTGGCTAACTCTACCTGGCCACTGGTTTGCGGATGATATGGGGTAGCAATTCTATGGGTGACACCATATTGTTTTAATAAGGTTTCGAAAGGCCTATTACAAAAGTGTTTTCCACCGTCACTAATTATGATTTTTGGCATCCCAAATCGTGAAAAAATATTTTCTTTTAAAAACTTCAGAACGGGTTTGTGATCATTGGTCTTACAAGCAACAGCTTCTACCCATTTGGACACATATTCGACACCGACTAAAATGTACTCATATCCAAATGATGGTGGGAATGGGCCTATAAAATCGATGCCCCAACAATCGAAAATTTCGATAATAGTAATGGGTTGAAGAGGCATCATTTGCCTACGAGTTAGACTTCCAATACATTGACATGGATCACATGTCCTGCAGAACTCGTGGGCATCTTTGAACATAGTGGGCCAATAGAAACCACATTGCAAAACTTTAGCAACAGTTTTCTTAGAGGCAAAGTGTCCACCGCAAGCATCAGTGTGGCAGAAAGAAAGTACGCTTTGTATATCATGATCCGGTATGCATCGTCTAAAGATTTGATCGTTGCAATATTTAAATAAATAGGGATCGTCATAGTAATAATTTTTTACTTCGCGCAAGAAAATTTTTCTATCTGTCGACCCCCAATGCTCTGGCATCCGGTTTGTAACAAGAAAATTTACAATATCTGCATACCATGGCATACTAGAAAGTGCAAACAACTGCTCTTCAGGGAATGAGTCCTTGATGGAAAATTGTGGCACTGAATCATGAAAAACTAGCCGTGATAAATGGTCAGCAACCACATTCTCTACTCCCTTTTTATCTTTAATAGTGATGTCAAATTCTTGGAGTAGAAGTATCCATCGTATTAATCGTGGTTTGGCCTCTTTCTTATCCAACAAATATTTTAGTGCCGCATGGTCCGTGAAGATAACAATAGGAGCACCAAGGATATAAGAGCGAAATTTATCTAAGGCAAATACTACTGCAAGCAATTCCTTCTCGGTGGTGGTGTAATTCATTTGAGCATCGTTTAAGGTTTTGCTTGCATAGTAAATGACATATGGCTTATTATCCTTGCGTTGTCCTAGGACAGCTCCTATCGCATAGTCGCTAGCGTCGCACATAATCTCAAACGGTAATGACCAATCGGGTGGTCGCACGATGGGTGCAGTGCTAAGCATAGACTTCAACTTTTCAAATGCCTCCTGACAGGTTTCAGTCCAATTGAACGGTGTATCAAGGGATAGGAGGTTACATAATGGTCGAGCTATGACACTAAAGTCCTTGATGAACCTCCTATAGAATCCGGCATGACCCAAAAATGATCTGACATCTCTAACCGTCTTGGGTGCAGGTAGCTTAGCAATTAAATCAGTCTTAGCTCTATCTACTTCCATGCCCTTCGATGAAACAATATGTCCTAAGACAATTCCTTTTGGTACCATGAAGTAGCATTTCTCCCAATTCAGTATCAAATTCTTTTCTATACATCGAGCTAAGACTGCTTGTAAATGTGACAAGCAATCATCAAATGAGTCACCAAAAATGGAGAAGTCATCCATGAACACTTCCAAAAATTTTTCGTTCATGTTTTCAAAAATGCTGAGCATGCATCTTTGAAATGTTGCGGGTGCATTACACAACCCAAATGGCATTCGTCGGAAAGCAAATGTGCCAAAAGGACAAGTGAAGGTGGTCTTCTCTTGATCTTCTGGTGAAATTTCAATTTGATAATATCCCGAATAGCCATCAAGAAAACAATAGAAAGCATGCCCTGCAACTCTCTCCAACACTTGGTCTAGGAAGGGTAGAGGAAAGTGATCCTTTCGTGTGACCAAATTAAGCTTTCGGTAGTCAACACACATGCGCCAACTCGTCGGGACACGAGTTGGAACTAGTTCAACTTGTTCATTTTCTACTACCGTCAAACCCGACTTCTTAGGAACAACTTGAGTAGGGCTTACCCACTTGCTATCGGAAATTGGGTAAATAATACCCACGTTAAGCAACTTGAGGACTTCTGCCTTAACCACATCTCTCATCGTAGGATTCAACCTTCGTTGCATTTGCCTTATGGTTTTGGCATTATCCTCCAAATATATCCGGTGCGTGCAAACTAAGGGGCTAATCCCCTTCAAGTCGGCAATAGACCACCCTAAAGCTCCTTTATGATTCTTTAGAACACCAAGTAATTTTCTTTCTTGGATATGATCAAGTCCAGACGAGATAATTAC
The DNA here is from genome assembly GCF_009389715.1 of Phoenix dactylifera. NCBI lineage: Eukaryota > Viridiplantae > Streptophyta > Magnoliopsida > Arecales > Arecaceae > Phoenix > Phoenix dactylifera. Next base: position 437,348 of record NW_024067737.1, on the reverse strand, counting down.
AGGAAAAGTGTCATTAAGTCCAAGAAAGGCATACTTAAGTTCCTTGGGTAAGGGTTTTAATTCGAGCTTGGGTGCTTGCTCATGGGATGGTACTATTTTCGCCTCTTGAGGCGACAATCTCTCAAATTCTCCTTCTTTTGGTCTCCACCCATTGACCATCTTGATATCCAGATTATCCACAATAGGTGTGACTGACAAATCATCGTCATCGGTTCCATTAGGACACCAATCAATTAAGCTATCATTGGATGGGTCGTTAATTGCTTTAGCTAACAAATATTCTTCTGCGATGGTTTCAACCCAATCAACCTCCTTACTCTCTTCGGAATCATTGGGTTGTTTGCATACATTAAAAATGTTCAGTTCTAAGGTCATATTACCGAAAGAAAGCTTCATGACGCCATTTCTACAATTAATCAATGCATTAGAAGTTGCAAGGAATGGACGTCCTAAAATGACCGGAATCTGAGACTGTGAGTTCGAAGCCGGATGTGTGTCCAATACAATAAAATCGACAGGAAAATAGAACTTGTCTACTTGGACTAATACATCCTCGATAATCCTCCTTGGAATTTTAACTGACCTGTCAGCTAATTGCAAAGTGACGGAGGTTGGCTTCAACTCACCTAAACCAAGTTGCTCATAGACAGAATATGGCAACAAATTCACACTCGCCCCTAAATCTAACAATGCTCGCTCTATCCTAAAGTCACCTATGATGCATGAGATGGTTGGGCAACCTGGATCTTTATATTTAGGGAGAATGTTGTGCTGCAAAATAGCACTCACATTTTCAGTTAAAAATGCCTTCTTCTTAACATTTAATCGGCGCTTGACGGTACACAAGTCCTTCAAAAATTTGGCATATGAGGGTACTTGTTTGATTGCATCAAGAAGAGGTATATTGATTTTTACTTGTTTAAAAAGCTCAAGAATTTCAGAATTTGGTTCGAGCTTTTGCAACGGCTTTAACCGTTGTGGAAAAGGTGGAGAAAAAGGACATTCAACTTTCTCGGTAGAAGTTGGAACCTCAACTTCTTCTTTGTCCCTTTCATCGACTTTGGGAGCATCAGAATTAGAAGTGACTTGCGGTCTCAATTGGACGGTTTGATCAATGACTTTTCCATTACGCAAAGTCATGATGCTCTTTGCATGCTCTGTATGCGAACTAGAAGGAGCCGTATTATTACTACCGTGCATTTGTGGGTTAGGTTGGGGTTGAGCTGGAAGCTTACCCTTCTCTTGGATACTTAGGACGGTAGTCAACATTGACAATTGGTTCCTTATGTCATCAAAATTTCGAGTATTTTGAGCATTGATATTAGCTTGACCTTGTAGAAAAGTTTGTATGGATTGCAAGGTATCCTCGATATTTGGCTTTTGAGATGGTGATGGTGCATAAGTAGGATGTGCAGGTGGAGGAGCTGAATGGTGTGACTGTTGAGGATGATCATTTCTCCACCTAAAGTTTGGATGATTCTTCCAACCAGGGTTATAGGTATTCGAGTATGGATCATTATAAGGCTTTTGGTAGGAGTTCATAGCATTTGCTTGATCGTGCAAGACTTCTTTGAATGCCGGTATGGTGGGACAATCTGTAGTAGTATGACCCGACATATCGCAGATACCACAACACTCATTTCTAAGCTCTATTGTCTTGACAGGCTCAACTTTCCTAAGCTCAATTTCTTCTACCTTCCTAGTGAGGGCTGCCATTTTAGCATGAAGATCATCCTCAGTTCTGAGGTTGTAAAGGCCTCCCTGTACAGAGCTAGTGGGCTTAGGTAAAGACTTGGTATTTCTATCCCCGTTATCCCAAACGATGCGTTCGCAAAGGTCCCACTTAAAACCCACTTGCCTCGAACAGATGAACTGTCTCCCTTATAGGGACAAAGCTTGCCTAGACATCAACTAAGCCACAGAGCGAAATTGGTGCAACTTTCGGTGGTCTTCGTCCTATTGAGCTCGAATGTCCTTAGGGGCCAACGTCTAGTTGATTTTAGTTAAGCTTGGGATATTTATGCACTGGGGTGATTTTTGGGCTAAGGACGAGTGATGAAATCCCGACCTTATCTTTTTAAATGGGTTCAGCCCTTAGAATATTTTATGCTGATGCCTTACACTATATGCAACAATCAAGAGATTTTTTTTTTAAATATTTTATGACATGACATTAAATTTCATTGAATAGATGATCAAGCAAATTAATTATTTTTTTTAAAAAAATTTTATGAGTTGACGTTTGAAATTTGAATTCTGAAATTTGAAATTTGAAATTTGAAATTTTAGGTTTTTTTCTCTTTTTTTTATTTTTGAATAATCACCCTTGATCTTTTCTTAAAGTTTTTCTTTCTTAAATTTTTAATTAGCACCAAGGGATTGATGAGATATGATAACAATAAAATTCTGATTCTAAAAAAAAATAAATGCAGAAAATTTAAAGTAGAAAGCAGCAAGGTTTCGTATTAATCTGATGGTCTTAAAAATGTCAATCAGACCGTTCAGATTATCTAACTATGTGTCTTGCACTAGCTGACCAAATTTGAGTCAAATCAGACGGCTAATTTCTATGATATCAGAGTTTGATGCAAACTGTGCAGGGAATTAAAAATAGTAGTAAAGATGCAATTTTTTTTTTTTCAAAAGAAAAATACTAACTACTAAGGTAAAAATAAAATCTAAAATTATACTAATAACTCAGCCGTTCCCCGGCAACGGCGCCAAAAACTTGGTGCTTTTGAAAAACTGTTCTCCCAAGTGCAGGAGAATCGCACAAGTAGTATAACTCGGAAGTCTGAGGTCGATTCCTCAGGGAACGAAATATGGATTATTAGTTTAATTTCAGATTAATTGATTCAATGAACTTGTGGATTAAGATGATGGTTTGCAAATAGAAAATAAACTAGTAAATAGAGAGTCGAAGTTTGGATATATTAAAATGGTGTAGGGATCCAGAATCTCCTTTAATAATATCAAGTTCATGCAATAAATTCTATGATTCTTTTGTTTTCTTTTAAAAAGTATAAGCAGATAAAATTTAATTATTGAGTATGTTCTTGATAACATGAATTCTCTTTTTAAGCATTCAACGTGCCTTAGAACGTCAACGATGAATCAAATAATTGAGGAAGACATGTATCAATAAGCATAAATCATAAAAGAATTTTCAACATATGAGAATCATAACATAATCAAAAGATAAATCGTATAAAGCAAAGGATTAGAATTTACATCATGAACTCGGTACACCAAAGGATCCTCCTTCACCCATCACCAAGGATTTTAGCTCATCATCTTTCTCTCTCTTTCTCACTCTTTTTTTTTTTTTTAATAACAGAAACAGGGCATCCCCTATTTCTATTTTTTTTTTCTTTTTCTTACTACTGCAGCAGCCCGACTCTCCCCTTTTTCTTCCGAATGAGCGCTCCCCCCTGTTCTTCCTCCCCCTCCCCTTCTTATAGATCGCCGGAGCATGGCGTGGAGGAGAAGCGGGTGCGGAAGGAAAGAGGCGCGGGCTGAGGCGGAGGAGGAGCGATGATCGCGGGATTGTTCTAGTGAAGATGAATCGATGGAGGAGGAAGACAGCTGCGGTTGGATCGCGATCTCTTCCGGATGGCCGCTGGGAAGCTTGTGAATGGCTGGGAGGTGAAGCGGAATCAGTGGAGGAGCGTTGCAGATCTGGAGGACGCCCGGAAGGGAGAACGGCTGGGTGATCGCCGAGATGCTCATGAACGGCTGCTGGCGGCATCAACGGGATGTTGAGGTCTTAATACGGGAGCTGGGATCATGGAAGAATCAGTGGAGGAGCATTGCAGATGCGTGGGAGATTTGGGAGAGGCGGATCCCGGCTGGGCGCGGGTTGCTCGGATGCTGGGATTGTGCACGGGAGTGGAAGCCGCGGACGGATGCTGGGCGTTGATCACGGTTGCTGCGACGTTGGAGCTGAAACGGGTCCGGAAGAAGGGATGGACACGTGAGCCGGTGGGAGACTCGGATGGATCGCGGACGGCAGGGGCGTGGACGAGTGAATTGCGAACGTCTAGGATCGCTGGGACTCAATTTCCGGAAGCTGGGATTACGGGGGAAAGAAGATCATGTGGGAGAAGCTTCACGGGCTCGGGCAGGATCAGAACGGAACTCATCACGGGTGTGGACGACCTGGAGGGGACTCGTTGATCACGGGATGATCGCTGATGTGGCCATTTCGGATGTCCCATTGCGTGTTGTCTTAGGATGGCTGGCATATACCCCTCGAGTGCAAGTGTGCTTGAAGATTGGTGGGTTTGATCACCATGACCAGGTTGGGCGTATGTGGTCTAAGTTATGCATTTGTCTAGGCCCAATTTATTCTAAATACGCATTGTAACTTTGATTTCTGATCACCTGCACCCAATCAAAAATATAATATTAAATTAGTGATAATATCGTTATCCGTTGGCAATAATACTAATTTAAGTAGTATGTAGATCGTACTTTTGTACTCTCATCATTGGCCATCCTTCATGGTGAGATCATCAAGATCTACCATGTAAACATTTCCACGCCTATGTCCCGTAAGTATGATTTCATTGTCAACTGGACTACTAATTATGCATAGTGAAGATTCAAAAGATACTTTAAAGCCCTTGTCACAAAATTGACTTATACTTAATAAATTATGTTTTAATCCATTAACTAACAATACATTGTCAATAAATGAGGAGGGTGATATGAAGATTTTACCAATACCAATGATTTGACCTTTAGCATTGTCTCCAAATGTGACTACTCCTCCTTCTTTCGATTTCAAGGTGACGAAAAGGCTCTTGTCACCGGTCATATGCCTTGAGCAACCACTATCAAGATACCACAATCTCTTTTTACTCCCGGCTGCAAGGCATACCTGCAAAATAATCATGTGAAGCTCTTAGGTACCCAAGTTTTCTTGGGTCCTTCTTGGTTAGTGTAGTTGGTTCCCTTAGGCACCCACACTTTAGTTGTGTTTTTACCTTTTACAAATGTATTCTTGTTAGTTTGAATCTTTCTTTGAATGCAAGAATAGGCTTTATGTCCACTCTTCCCACAATGAAAGCATGTAGGTTTTTCAGTCTTGATATCTTTTGCTTTCACAAAAAAATTCTTTAGATATTTTTGTTGTTTGCTAGTTTTATATCCTAATCCTGCTTTATTAAAAACAGCTCTTTGATTGGATAAAATAAGATTTAATTTTTCAGAGCTTTGTGTAAATTTTTCCACAATTGGTTTGTACTTATGTACCTCATTTTTAAGAACCAAATTTTCTTTAGCCAATTTTTCCTTATCATTTTTAAGGGATTCGACATTTTGCGCAAGTGAGGTATTACTATTGAGTAGGGATTTAACTTTTAGATTTAATTCCTTAATTAGTATTTTTGCCGTTTCGTTTTCAATGCTAAGCTTTGAATTTTTATTTTCTAGGTCAATGGTGTTAACATTTTCAACGCTCTCCTTCTCAATCAATAGGTTTTTAATGTCATCCTTTAGTTTTTGATTGGAGGCCTTTAATTCTTTATTCTTTGCTCCTAACATACTACAATCACTCATGAGCTCTTGGAAAGCTTCATATAATTCTTCTAAAGTAAAATTTGTAGTTGAGCTTTGACATACCTCATCGTCTTCGAATGCCATGAAGCACAAGTTGGCGGTCTCTTCCTTCTCTTCCTCGGAGGAGGATGTATCACTATCATCCCAAGTTGCTTTCAACGCCTTCTTCTTCTTCTTTCCAAAGTGCTTCTTCTGTTGAGGGCATTCGGAACGGATGTGTCCCGGTCTCTTGCAATCATAACATATGATTGGGTCTCTTTCTTTTTCTTTTTCCTTTTCCCAATCATTTCTCCCTCCAAACTTCTTTCTTGGGAAGGGTTTCTTTCTTCTCATGAATTTCTTGAACTTCCTTACTATTAAGCCCAAGTCCTCATCTTCGCTTTCTTCTTCACTCTCACTACTTTCTTCTTCACAAACACTCGAAGTAGCCTTGAGTGCGATTGTCTTCTTCTTTGGCAAATCTTCTTCATGTTGCTTCATTGTGAGCTCATGCGTCATCAATGAGCCCAATAGTTGTTCAAGTCCCAATGTGTTGAGGTCTTTAGCTTCTACGATCGCCGTGACCTTCGCTTCCCATGCTTTTGGCAAGGACCTGAGAATTTTACTCACAAGTTCTGGGTTAGTGTAAGATTTACCCAAATTCTTTAGACCATTTATTATATCAGTGAAACGTGTGAACATGCATGAAATGGTTTCGTTGGGTTCCATCTTAAATAATTTATATTTGTGAACCAGAATGTTCACTTTAGATTCTTTGACTTGATTGGTACCCTCATGGGTAACTTCAAGCCTATCCCATATTTCCTTGGCGGAACTACATGTGGAGACTCTATTAAACTCATTCACATCTAGAGCACAAAATAATGAGTTCATGGCTCTAGCATTGAGTTGAACCATCCTATTATCATTCTCATCCCAATCCTCCTCAGGTTTGGAAACTTGAATGCCATTAACCATGTGAGATGGTTCGTGTGGTCCCTTGATTATAACCCTCCACAAGGCATAATCTTGTGCTTGAATAAAAATCCTCATTCTAGTCTTTCAATAGAAATAATTTGTCCCATTGAAGAGTGGAGGTCTATTGGTTGCCTGCCCCTCAGCAGGAACATTGTTGAAGGGTGTTGCCATCTAGATCTTTGGCTAAGACGGTTAGGTCTTCAAGAAATACACAGAGCACCTGCTCTGATACCACTTGTTGCCCAGAGATGGTCACCCAAGAGGGGGGTGAATTGGGTGTTTTAAACTTTTTGTCTAATTAAAAAACAAAACACACAAGTGTATAAGCTAAAGTGAAGATAAAGCTATAAGCACAGTCAATCGCAAACATGAAGATTTATAGTGGTTCGGAGCTTCCACTGCTCCTACATCCACTCCCCAAATACCTTTGGAAATTTTACTATAATCCGCGATTACAGTCCGGTAGTTTTGCGAGTGCACTACCCAACTCGTTGTTTTATACCGGGCTAACAACGAACCCTACAATCCCCCAATTTCACCTAGGCTTGGGACACCTTACCCTTGTTCCAAGTTCCTTGACTGGAACAAGCACAGTAATGAAATGTTTTACAAAGATTTAAAAGCTCTTAATGAAGCAAATATAACAATGAGAAATATTAAAAACCCGGAAGAACCCTTTTGCCGTTGGAAGCGTGGGTAATGGTGGCTCTTCCGATGTGGATTGCGTTGGCTTGAATGTGAGCTTTGAATGCCGAGTGGGAGTGAGTAGTTGAGCACGAAATCAGATGGGAAGCTTGAAAGCACTTGATTTCTCCTCTTGAATGCACTAACTCCCTTGAACCTCTTTCTCCTTCTTCTCTCTTGAATGATCTTGTTTTTGGTTGGTGAGAAGTTGTTGGAAGGCACTTAAGAGCTCCCTTTTATAGCCCAAAAAGCAATAGATCCGTTAGACACAAAAATATGAACGTTTGAAATTCAAACAAACCTGCAAAAGTGTGTCAGTCGCGTCCCAGGCGCTCCGGAGACGTCTCCGCTTCAACGCGAGACGTCTCGGCTGTATAAAAATTCTTCTGACGATCTTTGGAGTCGACTCGGCGCTTTACGGGGACGACTCTGAAGAAGAACGACTTGAATGCTTGTTCTTCTGTTTTTCTGAGAGAGTCGGCTCGGCACTTTACGGGGACGTCTCGGGATGTTTGCGCTTTTTGCATGGGGACGACTCCGCGACGTCGGGGACGACTCCGTAGTTGTATCACCGAAAAACACGTCCTCTGGAATCCCCTGAGAGAGTCGACTCCGCGCTCTCTGGGGACGACTCCGCAGTTTTGTCAACGAAAAACACATCCTCTGAAATCCCCTGAGAGAGTCGACTCCGCGCTCTCTGGGGACGTCTCGGGATGTTTGCTTTTTATGCGTGGGGACGACTCCGCGTCCTTTGGAGACGACTCGCGCGCATCCCTTGAAATCGGCCTTTCTGCCGCCTCTGAGAGAGTCGACTCCGCAGAGTCGGGAGTCGACTCCGACCCTGCGAGACGCCTCGCCAGGTGCCGGGGACGTCTCCAGACGTGCCAATTCTTCCTGTTCGTGCCAGAGACGTCTCTGGGACAAACCGGAGACGTCTCGGCTGTCCCTGATCTGTTTTCTTCATCTCAAAAATTTTTCAATAAATTCTTGAAAAATATGGGAACATGCCTAGATATTTCTTAACAATATTCTTAATTAAACACTTGAAATCCTCAAATAAATTGTTAAGATAAAGGGAATTATACTCTAGTATTTTGTATTCATCAAAATCTATTAGGGGGTCAACAAAGTAGAAAACATTCTCTGGTAGCCCAGAGAATCATTCAAACATCCTCGAAGTAATGTTTTTCTTTTGTTATTCAAGAATTGATTTCGAATCCAAGTGAACGTTTTAATTTTTATGCAACTCCAATCGCCTCCCTGTGGATCGACCTCTTACGACCACTATTCTTCGAGTAGAACAGGTAAGCGTAAAATTAATTTAAACTTTGTTTGTCGGTTTTAACAATGATCTGTCTAGCGTATTTTTAGGTAGACAGGAATCGACAACAACCTCAGCTGATGCTTTCTCCTCGATCGGGACCAAAGTCGCTCATCTTGATTGGTTGGCTACTCGGTTGGGGCTGAAGATGTTCTCTTCGGTTTACGTTCGACCTCAATGCGGTAGATCTGACCCGAGGTTGAGGTGTCCAATATTTTTTTCATCACTTTCTCCCTACTTTCGAGGACGAGTTGCCTTTCGGTTTGGGCAACAGAAGTCAAATCATTACTTTGATCGAGGGTGAGACATCCGTCATGGGCATAAATGTGATAATCTATCTTGTCGAAGCGTCGCCATATCCGGACTGTCCTAAGGCCTTATCATTGCAGGGTTTTTCTTGAGGCGTCATTATTGCAGCAATCTTGGTGAATCGCAGTGTCGTGTCCTGAGCCAACATATGGTTTGATCTGCTCTAATAGCCGAATCAATGCTTTGATCGAGGCTATCTGTGCCTTTATATAAGGATGGTTTTACCCTTCAATTCACACTTCTTTCTTCATTTGCTGTTTCGCTTGTGTGCACAAGCATCCAAGCCTCCGATTGGTGCTCCAGCGAATCTCCGTTCCTCTAGCCCCGGCGCCCTCTTCGCTCCTCCAATTTTCGGTGGGTTTCTGCTCCTTGGCTGCTCGACCTCTCTCCTTCATCTTTTTCTATCTTCTTCTGTATCTCGTCCTTGATCTTTTTCTTAGTCTTTCCTTTCATCTTCTCCTTGCCACCATGAGTAGGGTTGAGGTCAATGCTTCGGAGGAGAGTCGGCCATCTGACCGCTCTTCTCGAGGTCCAAAGTCATCGCCATCGAGCGAGGTTGAGTTCGAGGTCCGATAGGGCCCAAATTATGAGACTTAGGAGGAAATGGACCTCATCCTAGCTCAGTATTTTGTGCCCCTCAAGTTTACCTTTGAGCTCGTCGGTCTTTGTGACCGGAGGACAAATCCACGTCCTTCTCAACTTGGCTTGTATGAGGAAACTCTATGGGTCAAGTTAAGGCTTTCTCTCCACCCCTTTCTTATGCAACTAATATGGTCTTACGGTCTCGTTCTATTGCCCAGCTATGCATCCCAAGAGGGGGGGTGAATTAAATTTTTCAAAAACTTTATCTAACAATGCAATGAAATAAAAATACTTAACAGAAAAATATTAATTTCAACAAATAAGCACTTCGTAAATATGCAAGAAATTAAAGCAAGGAAAGCAAGTAACACAAACACAAGAGATTTATAGTGGTTTGGTGCCAATACTGCACCTACATTCACTCTCCAAGACTTTCTTCTTGAAAATTTTACTATAATTTATAATCCAGATTATAGCCCAGTTATTTTTCGCATTCATAACCAAATCTAGTTGATTTTTTCAAGTCAATCAACCAAAACTTTCAACCGATTGTTTTTCGGATTCACAATCAACCCAGTTGATTTTCTTAGGTCAATCAGCCAAAATCTTCAACTGATTATTTTTCAGGATCACAATCAACCCAGTTGATTTTCTAGGCGATCAACCAAAACTTCTCCTCGAGCCTATCCCAGGATCAATACAATCCAATTCAAGATTTGGACGGACCTTTTTCCCAAGTTTTAATCTCTAAAATTTGTTACAACAAAAAATAAAAAGAAGTAAATGATGTTACAATGAATATAGCTCTAGGACTACAAATACAAATAATAAATGGTGCTACACTCTGTTGGTTGACTTGAATGCTCTTGAAGGTGCATCACCAACTCTTAGATGTTGAAGATGTGATCGTTCAGCTCCCAATTAAAGCACTCGAATAATTTTCTCCTTGAAACTCTCTCTTTTGGCTTTCTCCTCTTAGCTCTAGTAGATTTTTCTCTATAGTGCTTGAGCTCTTCTTTTTCGTTGTTGTTTTTATGTATTTATACTCTTTGGAGAAGGTTGGAATACTTTTTTAGCTGTTAGACAGTTAATAGAGTCATTGTGAGATAAAAACGACCATTTAGACTCAAAAAAAACTAGTCGTTACTGTTGTCAGGTGCAGAGGGGTCGACTCATCTTTTCTTGGGGTCGACATAAAAATTTCAAGATTGGACTCATGATCTTTATGAGTCATCTCGAGCTTGGTTCTGTTTCTATTGCACTCTGTCTTTCATTTGTGGCACTTGTCGAGTCGGCTCTCTCAATTCAGGAGTCAACTCGAGATTTTCAAAAGTCGGCTCATTGCTTTCAAGGGTCGACTCATCAATGAACTAAATTTTACTACTCTTTGTCATTCCATTAATGTGGCCATTCTGGGGTCAACTCCTATTTGTCTGGAGTTGCCTCGTAAATTTTATGGGTCAACTTTTCAATACGATGATTTTCTCAGCTCTCAGTCTTTTCTCTATGGCTATTCTGGAGTCGACTCACTTTTATTTTGGTTGACTGTTGCTAAGCTTGACTCGTCAATGTGATGAATTTCTTAGCTCTCTATCTATCTTTTGAGATTATTCTGGGTCGACTCGTGATCTATTAGAGTTGGCTCGTGAAGGTGCATCAGCCAATGATAGTATGTCGAGGTCAACTTGTTGTAGGCTTAAGGTTGACTCTTGAGGTAGCTGAGGATGAAATTTTTAGTGCTTAGTTGTGAGCTTCCAAAGAATATTCTTATAGCTTTTTGGAGTTTGGCTTCTTGATATGGAGCTTCAGATGGATGATCTTCACTTAAGAGTGGCTAAATGCTTTCTTCTTGCTTTCTGAAGTTAATCAATTGAACTCAATGCAATAAGTTAGTCAACTTTTGACTCAACTCTTTTGTATCATCAAAATCAGCCCTTTAGGTTCAGCAATCTCTCCTTCTATGATGATGACAAAACCCCGGAGTTCCAAAAAAAATGATATGGACAATGATAGCATCTTTTACAATAGAGTGTATTTGTAGAATTCAGATAGAAGGAATAAGCATGCATAATATCTGAATTTATATTGTAGAAATCATAGAGTAAAAATTGAGTTTATATTTGCTTGATACCATTCACTCTTTATGCCTGATTAAAATTATTTTAACTGCAATATGAATAACACTCTCTCTTTTTGATGTAATACAGGACTAATCAAGAAGGATTTCAAATTATCATTTGGAGAGATTTTCAAGTTGCATTAAACTTTTACCTTGAACTTTTTCTCCAATTCCTGTCTTTTAAACCCCCTTTTGCTTATATTTTTTCCTCCTTTTTGTTATTATCAATAAGGATGGCACCAGTTTGTAGAATAAGCAAGATAAACATGAGTATCATTCAGACAAAAATATTCATTGCAACATATCACATAAGCAGATGGATCAACACAAATTATAAGATCAAATAAGCACTTAATCTATAGATTTTTCATTCATTGTTATATTAAGGGATAAGCACATATAACATAAATCAACAAATACATATTTGAAATAAAATTGTAAATTTCCTTAACAAGTAGAGTCCAAGTGCAGGATAAGATAAAAATATTTACAAAGAAGGAGCATAACGGAAAGACTTAAACATTGATCAAAAAAGGATGTCTAATCTTCATCAGAAGAAGATGAGACATCCAAATGAGTTGGTGTTCTTGAGGAAACACTAGCTCGACAACCCCTAGTTCTAAAGAATCTAAAAGGTCTGGATGAGGAGAAAGATTGACTAGGTTAAGCAGGCAGTTTGGCAGAGATGGAGCCTCTAGGGATAGAGGAAGCATTCTTAAGTTGCCTAATTAATTTCTCTATGGCCTGAAGAAGAGACATCATTCCAAAGAAAACAATAGTAGAGGTGTTTTGAATATCTTCTCCCAATTGCCGGATTCCCAACTTAATTATTTCTTTGGGTCTTCTAGCTTCTCGGGCAAGTTCTGAAATCTGTGTAGAGTTTTTATTTGAATTTTGACCCAATCTGTCTTGATCAATCTTTCTTTCCAAAAATCCCAGCCTTTCACTCAAATTTGTGATAGAGTTCTGAATCAAAGATAGTTTTGCATTTTATTCTGTCCCCAACTAAATCAATTTAGATGTAGTTGCAGCTTCATGATTCCTTGAGCTATCTCCCAGCTTAAGAATTCTAGTTATAAGAAGGATTGTAGCTACTTGATCAAATATAACTTTCAGTTCATCTTCATGCCATCGAATACAGACGAATTGATTTATGCTTGCTGATGGATGTCAAAGTCTTGTTCTTCTGTAGCAGACTGCTTTTGAGCTTCTCTTTGGATTGAGGAGGATTCAGTTGTGGCTTCTTCTCTATTTTCTTCTTTTTCAAGTTTAGCAGCTCCTGTTGTTTTTATCCAACAATCACCTTTCTTGTTGTATCCCATGCGATATAGAGAATGTTTGTTGTATGTATAAGAGAAAATCAGCTCATTCATTGTTTCACCCACCATATTTATATTGAAGTCCTTGAAGATTTTAATGAGCATTAAACTGTAAGGTAGTGGAGCTTTTGATCTTGAAACAGCTTCATGCATCCTCTAAATTATTAGAGTTGGAAGGTTAATGGAGATTTCCTTGATGATGTGAAACATAATACGTAGTTCTTTTTCAGACACAATCTTAAACCTCCCAGACTTTAGGCAAAAAATCATGTTGATTATATGATGTAGTAGCCTCATCTCTACACTGAGTTGACTTCTTTCAATCTTGGCATTTTTATTCACTATTTCTATTCTCGGAATACACTATACGACGTTTAGCCGATCCTCAACCTTGTCCACTAAGTTGCCTTGTTGGACATCTAAAGAATTCGCCCGAGAATACGATCATTCAATTAAATACTGACATTTCTAAGAATAGGGGAGGCACTTCCCAATCCAAACCTTAGATTTTGGTAAAACTCTCAAACAAGGTCTAGTTAGATGGCTCCCTTGAGTCTGCAAAAGTGCACCCAACCTTGGGTTCTGATAAGCTCATTGATTGTGAAGCCTTCATTTTCCAGAAATTAAAAACTGATGTTTCTCTCGGAAACGATTTTGTGAGTGGAGAGAGGTACGTACTTGGAATCCTTGCAGAGGAAGCTGACACGGGGAGAAGAGGAGAGAGATCTTTTGACTGATACCTGATCAGAGACTTTTCTTGATCATTTACTTTTTCTTGTTCTGCTTCATACCTCTTTCTTTCCTGAGGGAGATTCTTTCTTAGGGCCATTAAGAGATAAAGGGAGAGATGTGTAGGTGATGGGAAGCGATCAGAAAAATTCGAGAGAAGATGAAAGAGATTTACTATTTGCTCGTTTAATCACAAAGCAGAAGAAAAGTTTTGGAGCGATGAAGAAGGGATAGAGAAGAGTTAGCTTCAATTAAAGAGATAAGGGCTTCTAGGTGTCGACTTGGGAGGTCGACCACCATCTTAGAGTCGACTTGTCATTTACTGCGAGTCAGCTCCTCAATAGCCAACAGAGCTTTGAGTTGACTCTCGAGTCGACTCAAAGCTCCCCTTATTCAGAGGGGTCATCTCCTTATGAATTAGAGTCAACTCCTTAGATTAAGAGTCAGCTCACAAAGAAAGAGAATTTAAGATTTTTAATAAAAAATAATTGAAATTGAATTGATTCCAAAGGATATTTAGGAGTTTAAGCAGAAGGGATTCAATAGAGAGGATTGCAAACTCTTAATTCATTTCTATTTCCACAAAATTTATCTTTACTTAAAGGTTTTGTAAAGATGTTGCCAATTGATTTTTAGAATAGACAAATTCAATTATAACATTATTGTTTTGTACATGGTCTCTTATGAAATGATATCATATTTCAACATGCTTAGTTTTTGAGTGCTGAATTAGATTTTTAGTTAAATTTATGGTACTTATATTATCACATTTTATGGATATTTTATTAAGTTTAATATCATAATATTCAAGTTATTGCTCAATCCAGAAGATTTGAGCACAACAACTTTCGGTTGCAATGTATTCAACTTTAGCTATAGACAGAGCTATCAAAATTTTCTTTTTGTTAAACTAGGAGATTAAGTTAACTCTTAAGAATTGGCAAGTTCCACTAGTACTTTTTGTATCAAGTTTACACCTAGCAAAATCAATATGTGACTGCCCAAATGGATTTATTGATGATTGTTTTGAATACCATAAACCTATATTCTTTGTTCTATTTAAATATCTAAATATTCTTTTAACTGTATTTAAATGTGATTCTTTAGAATTAGACTGATATTTAGCATATATGAAAATACTAAACATAATATCAGGTCTACTTGCAGTTAAGTATAACAATAATTCCATCATGCCACTATAAAGTTTTAGTTCAATACTTTTTTCATGCTCATCTTTATCTAATTTACAAGAGGGGCTCATAGGTGTATGGATATACTTTGTGTTCTCCATGCCAAATTTCTTTAAGATATCTCTTGTATATTTGCTTTGGCAAATAAAGATCCTATCTCTTGTTTGCTTGATTTGGAGATCGAAAAATAATATAAGTTCACCTATCATGCTCATCTCGAGCTTTCTCTATATGAGCTTAGCAAAATCGAGACATAAAATTTCATTAGTTGCACCAAATATAATATCATCAACATAGATTTGTAAAATTAATGTATCATTATCTTTTCTTTTTATAAATAAGGTTTCATCTAAATTTTCTCTTGAAAAATTATTTTCTAACAAGAATTTACATAATCTTTCATGACAAGCTCTAGGAGCTTGTTTCAAACCATACGAGGCCTTGTTTAATCTAAAAACATAATTTAAAAATTTATGATTTTCAAAATCAGACAATTGTTCTGCATAAATTTTTGTAGAAATAAAACCATTCAAAAAGGCATTTTTAACAGCTATTTGAAATAATTTAAAGTTTATGTAGCAAGCAAATGCAAGTAAAATATGATAGCTTCTAGTCTTGCTGACAGGTGCAGAGATTTCATCAAAATCAATGTCTTCTTCTTGGTTATATACTTTAGCAACCAATCTAGCTTTGTTTCTTATTACAATTTCTTCTTTATTCACTACAAGAAAATACACTTTCAGCGACCACTTTCGGCGACTAAATGAATAGTGGTCACTGAAAATAAGGCTATCTGCGACCAACATTCTTGTTAGTTACTGAATAATTGTCCTACACCGACTATATGCATATTTGGTCACGGAAAACAATACCAAGTTGGCATGAGTCCAATATTTCGCGTGGGTTGGATGTAAAACTTTTGGCGACTAAATTTTGGTCCTTAAAGGTTCACCTCCAGCGACTAAAAAAAAATTTGGTCCAGGAAACCTTTTACGAATGGCACCTTTTTCCGATGAAAAAATTGGGCAGAAAGTTTGAGTTTTTTAGTGACCAAACTTTTGGTAGTGGAAGGTTTCCATAAAACCGAACGATATTGTACTAGCCTCTGTAAGATGCTAATTTCTAAGTTCAAAAAAAAAAAAACTGCTTATTTTCAAACGGTGCCGTTTAACACCTTAATTCACTTAGGCATATCTTCGTCTCTTTGGCTGAATCTCAATCCCACAACTTTTCTACATACTTAAATTTTTTTTTATTTTTATTATTATAATATAATTTTAAAAGCTCGAACTCGGTGCTTGACTCCTTGTCAAATAAATATACGGATCGACAGGATACGCGGCATGCGGACGTGGGAACGGGAATCCGCTTAGAAATATATAGAATTCTTGGACATCCTACGAGCAAGATCGAAAATCTGCTTAGAAATAAATTTGCACGCATCCTTGTTAGTTACTGAATGATTGTTCTACACCAACTAAATGCATATTTGATCGCGGAAAATCAAAACCAAGTTGGCGCGAGTCCAGTATTTCGCGCGGGCTGGAGGTAAAATTTTTGGCGACTAAATTTTGGTCCCTAAAAGTTCACCTCCAGCGACTAAAAAAAATGTAGTCGAGAAACGTATGCATGTAGGGGACGTGTGAGAAACCAAACAAACCCTAGATAATTTCCTATTCCTCTATTCGGCTTTATCTCCTTGCCTTCACCCGTCGCATCCTTCGCCCGTTCATGAGTCTCTTCGGTGTCGGCGTCCCAAGGTATGTTTCCTCCGGATTTGATTTAGCAGAGGCCGGGAGGGAGAGGGAGAGGGAGAGGGAGAGGTGGTGGTCGTCAGGCTGGGTTGTCAGGAGATTTGGAGGCGAGGCGGGAGAAGAAGAAACCCAGGAGGGCTTCTCCTCCTTCGCCGCCGCCGCAGCCACCGCGGAGAGGTGGGGGTTGTCGGGGCCGGGTTGTCGGAAGATTTGGAGGCGAGGTTGGAGAAGAAGAAACCTAGGAGGGCTTCTCCTCCTTCGTCGCCGCCGCAGCCACCGCGGAGGGCTTCTCCTCCTTTGCTGCCACCGTAGCCACCGCGGAGGGCTTCTCCTCCTTCGCCAGGTCCATTCCGATCAGGGCGGCAGGGAAAGAGAGCGAGGAGGCGGGGAGAGAGAGCGAGGAGGCGAAGGGGATTTGGGGCGAGGGCTTTTTCTTGGGCCGGCAGGGAGAGAGAGCGAGGAGGGATTTGGGGACAGTAGTTTTGTTTTGGGTGGAGAGAAAGAGAGGGGAGGGATTTGGTTGGCTTGATACATGTCTGAAGCCGCTCTTATCTTTCATCCCTTCACTTTTTTGGTTTTGGTCTTGGTTGTCCTTCCCTCACGTTACTCCTGATCCAGCTGGGCCATCGGGAAGAAAGATAGGGTACTGGAGATGGACTTCTTAGAGGGTGGAGATTCTTTTAATTTTATCCTCTTTGTTTCTTCTCCTTTCTGTTTGGGTTGAATGGTTGCCATGCTGTGATGTAGCTTGGGTATCGAAGGGGAGATGGGAGATGGTGGGATGGGACTTCTTTTAAACTAATTATTTTTTCATGCTTCTATTCAAGGATTATATTAAACTGAAGAGGCTTCTTGTCTATCTTTGTTAGATTCATGCATCTTTGTTGAAATAGTATACTTGACAGCTATCTATTTTCATATCATTTTTTTAACTATTTTGTACTTATTAAAATTTATTATTATTATAATAATAAAAAAAGAAAAGGCCTCAACACTGGAAGTAAAAAAACTTTCTGCATTGATGCGCATTGCACTAGCATTGATACAAGAAGTCGGTGGTACAAAGATGATTCTTTTGTACTACCGAGTCAAGTGCAGCAAGTATTCCATATTAATGACACTATAGAGAGACGTGGCAATTGGAAAGTTGTCCAAAGATTCAAGCATCGAGGTATATGGGATGTGCCACAGATGAGTGATTTAGAACCCAATGATGTTGAAGAAACCATTGTTCTCAATCATGCATTCCAACAAGATGAAACCAATGATGTTGAACCAATTTCCATTGAAGAGCCAACCACAACGGATTTGCGAAGATATGATATTGATGCTGAAATTATTCAAGAGGAGGTCATTTTTTCTTGAATACTCTATATGCTTTGCTAGATGAAGAGTATCCAAGAAATATTGCTTTATCTGATTTCGCATTAATTTTTTCAAAATTATATTTTGTATTGTTAAACAGAAAACATTTACACTCAAAAATATGAAAATATTCAATCTTAGGTTTTTTGTTTTTCCAAAGATTATAGTATTAGAAGTATGCCCTAGAAGCCAACGTGGCTGACGCATATTTGTAATATGAGGCATAAATTTGTAATTTGACACTTATTAATAAATAAGATTGGGTAATTTATTTTTCATTCATGTTTGTATGTGTCCATGAATCGTCCAAGAAATTAATAGATGATGACACATATTTTCAAAGGAGTTGAGAATTTGAGGCATGTGTAATTAGGGATTAATTTCTAAATGCTCCTGATCGATGGATCAATCACGAGGAACGGTGATCGATCCGCTGAGATTAGTCAGATGGACGAGTCTCGAGTCCACGGTGTAGAGACACTGGAGTGATTATGCAAGTACTTGTTAGAGAACAAAGTACTGAGCGTGACCAAAGATAGTAGTCACATGGATGTCTATCCACTCGTCAGTGACTATTTATGCTGCAGTTGCATAACTGGTCCTTGGACCTGCGATGCCTCAGCTATTCACTGTGAGGTTGTTGTAGTTTGACGAGCATGTGAACTTGGGCCCTAGCCATTCGGATCCTTGTAGTGCGGATTGGCTACAGTAGGTTCATTTTGGAATAGGGTTGCATCTAGATGGGATCTATCGATCTTGATAGATTAGGAGTGATCCTATGTGATTTATGAGACTGAGTTCGATAAATTTCTGTCCAGGTATTTTGGAAAAAGAGTTTTCCATATCTCGAACTGGAAGTCGTATAAATCTGACATATGACGGACGATGGGGTTTGACGAGATATCCATAACCTCCGTCACGTGGGGATCCATGATAGAGGGTATTGCCCAAGAAGACAACCCAAGAGGAGGGGTGAATTGGGTTATGATTTAAATTTCGACCAATTAAAAACTACGTTTGGTTAATATTCAATTCTATTGCAAGTATTCTGGTTAAGTAACTGTTGACCACCTAATGGATTTTGATGAATACAAAACACGAGAGTATAATTTCATTTATCTTAACAATTTAATTGAGGATTTCATGTGTTTAATTAAGAATATTGTTAAGAAATGTCTAGGCAAGTTTCCATAATTTTTATGAATTTATTGAAGAATTTTTGAGTTGAAGAAAACAGATCAGGGACAGCCGAGACGTCTCCGGGTTGTCTCAGAGACGTCTCTGGCACAAACAGGAAGAACTGGCACGTCTGGAGACGTCCCCGGTACCTGCGGAGTCGTCCCCGCAAGTAAAAAGCAAACAAGCGGAGACATCCCCGTAAAGCGCGGAGACGTCCCCGGAGCGCGGAGTCATCCCCGAAGCAGCGGAGTCATCCCCATGCAAAAAGCGCAAACAAGCGGAGACGTCCCCGTAAAGCGCGGAGACGTCCCCGGAGCGCGGAGTCATCCCCGAAGCAGCGGAGTCATCCCCATGCAAAAAGCGCAAACAAGCGGAGACGTCCCCGTAAAGCGCGGAGACGTCTCCGGAGCGCCTGGGACGCGACTGACAACTTTTTCAGGTAGATTTGAATTTCAAACGGTCATATCTTTGTGTCTAACGGCTATATTTGCTTTTTGGGCTATAAAAGGGACCTCTTAAGTGCTTCTCAACAACTTCTCACCAACCCAACACAAGATCATTCAAGAGAGAAGAAAGAAAAAGAGGTTCAAGGGAGTTAGAGCTTTCAAGAGGAGAAATCAAGTGCATTCAAGCTTTCCCATCTGATTTCGAGCTCATCTACTCACTCCCACTTGGCAATCAAAGCTCGCATTCAAGCCAACGTGATCCACATCAGAAGAACCACCATCATCCACGCTTCCAACGGCAAAAAGGGTTCTTCCGATTTTATTGTTTCTCATTGTTATATTTGCTTCTTAAGAGCTTTCAAATTTTTTGTAAAACGTTTGAATATTGAGCTTGTTTCAGTCAAGGGACTTGGAACAAGGGATAGGCGTCCCAAGCCTAAGTTAAAATTGGCGGATTGTAGGGTTCGTTGTTAGCCCGGGGTAAAACAACGAGTTGGGTAGTTCACTCGAAAAACTACCGGATTGTAGGGTTCGTTGTTAGCCCGGGGTAAAACAACGAGTTGGGTAGTTCACTCGAAAAACTACCGGATTGTAGGGTTCGTTGTTAGCCCGGTGTAAAACAACGAGTTGGGTAGTGCACTCGCAAAACTACCGGACTGTAATCTGGACGATTATAGTGAAATTCCCAAGAGGTCTTGGGGAGTGGATGTAGGTGCTAGGGTGCACTGAACCACTATATGTTTGTTGTGTTTGTGATGCTTTTTGTCATTGTCTAACTTGCTCACTTACTTACTTAGATAAATTGCTTGCTTAACTCTTATCCGCGCATCCTTTAGTTGCAAGCATATTCAATTTACTTAATCAAGTCTCACTCAATAAATCAAACTGTTGCTAAGTTTAAATTCCACTGTGCATCTATACAACTTAGCATAATTAATTGAAAAGTGTTAGAAGTAGCCTAAAAGTTTTAAAAGATCCAATTCACCCCCCCCCCTCTTGGGTTGTATCCACTGGGCAACAAGTGGTATCAGAGCGGGTGCTCAAATATTATTTGTAGTCTTAACCGACTAGAGCCAAAGATCATGACAACTCAAATAGATAGTTTTCTAGGAGAAGGACAATCAATTGATACACCTCCACTATTTAATGGCATAAACTATACACATTGGAAAATACGCATGCGCATTTTTATTCAATCACAAAACTATTATTTATGGAAAATCATAACAAATGACCTTCACACACTCTCACAAACTATTAATGAAAAGGACTTAGCACAATTGAACGCTAATGCTATGAACATGTTATATTGTGCTATTCAAGAAACAAAGTTTAATGAAATTTCTGCATGCTTATCTACTAAGGAGATCTGGGATACTTTAGAAAATATTTATGATAAATCTCAGACTAGCTCACATGTGCTTCAAATATATACTAACAATGAGACTGCAGAAAAGGGTGTTGAATCTCCCTCAGTCGAGTCGACTCCAAGTATCTCAGAGTCGACTCTCAAGTTCACCGAGTCGACTCCAATAAGGTCCGAGTCGACTCCGAGGCAAATCAGCTTCCTAAAGACAAAGAAGAAAAGGAAGCAAGAAGAAAGGAAGAAAGAGGTAAAAAGGAAGAAAGCCTTGACCAAGAAAGAGTCAAGCCAGAAAATAAAAGTTAGGAGCGACAATGATGATATTAGCTCCAAGAAACTACAAGAGGTAACTGACTTGTGCTTTATGGCACAAGAAGACAAGGTAAAAACTGAATCTACTCTTACATCAAATAATTTTCAAGAAGAATTTTCTTATGATGAATTATTAAATGCTTTTCATGATTTGTATGGTGAATGTAGAAAATTAGCTGTAAAAAATAAAAATCTTAAGAAACTAAATTCTGAAAATGAATGCTTAAGGTCATTTTCAGAAGAATTGATTCAGAAAAATCATAGCTTAATTAAAGAAAATCAAAACTTAAGCGAAGAAATTAATCAATTAAAATCTTGCATTAACAAATTTACCGTAAGCTCAGAAAGATTAAAAATGATGTTTGAAAGCCAACATGCTGATTTTGATAAATCAAAATTTAGCTTGACTCCTTCACTTAGCCATAAATCTCTAGAGAAAAAGGTTATCAATTTACCAAGCAAACCATTAAATAAGATAACTTATTTCAAAAATGAAAAGGATGGGAATAACAACTTTACCTATCGTTCTAGTATAATTAAATCAAATGGTAAAGTTATTACTATTAAACAGATATGGGTTCCAAAAGGAACCATATGTCCTAACTCTCAAGGACTCAAGCAAGCTTGGGTACCCAAAATGAGAAAATGAGGATGTACACATAGGTGTACCAAGGTACCCATGGAACATAAAGAAACTTAAAAAGTTATTAACAAAAAATAATAATAAAATCAGTAATTCTTGCATCTCATCATTATTTGTGCTTTAGTATTTGATATGATTTGCTAGTAGTGATCAATTTTGTGATATAGAAAATACTTTTGGAAATATAATCAAATCATTTCATTTTACTCACTAGTGGATAAGGTGCTAAATGATTAATCAACTTATTAAGAATAACTCTATGAATTCTCTATATGCTTGATTGAGAGTTTTTATCTATGGCATTATTGTTTATTGATCATAGATATGATAATGTGTACTTGGTATGCTTTTGAATATATGCACTATGAATACCAAGATTAAAGAAACCATATTTGGCATATGAAATCAGCTCATGCTAGTATGTACTTAATCTCAAAAGACCTTGCCATAGGCTTACTTAGATTATCCTCTTAAAGGTCAAAGTTTTACTATGCATGCTAAATAAGGAAACAAACAAAAATAATTTCTAAATCTAGAGATGTTGTTTCCAACACTAATTTTTCAAAAGCTTACATTAGCCTTGTTCTTGGCACTCAAATTAAAATATTTTCTGCATTGGCACAAACTCACAAAAAGCGATCAAATGATAAAGGTTTGCAAACTATGAAATCATGGCATAGTGATTGAAAACCAATTTTGTGTTAAGTTGTGCACAGAAAAATAATATTTTCAGCACCAAGGACACCTTAAGTAAAATAGGATTAATAGAATTCTTGAAGAAATGAAAAAGACAATTGTGTATGATAGTCATCTACTTAAATGATTTTTTAAAAGCTATCATCACTGCTTGTCATACATATGATTTCTATTAGATCTATTTTTGATGAAAACTCCTTTTGATCTTCTGAAAAATGGAAAATGAACCATTGCATATCTTTCATATTTTTCAGTCGTACATGTTATGCTTGATATGTTCTTATGAAAAATAATGCCAAATCTGATAGAGAGATGTCTATCCTTGGATATCATTCATCAAACAATGCATATAGAATATTCAATGAAAAGATTTTAGTTGCAAAAATATCAAGTCGTCTTATTCTCTATGAGACTAATGATTTATTGTCAAGATACTAAGATCAAATTATATATGGTTAATCTTTTACATATAACAATCTGAAAACTTGTTAATAATTATAACAAAATTGAGTTTCTCAGAAATGCACTTAATGAAGAAAAATTGATAACTACTAAAAGACTGAATCAAGAAAAGATGAAATAGATCTTGATTCTTGCATGATTAAAAGTAAAGATCACCACTATCATTTGCTTGACTCATGAGCTTTATATTCTGTCAAATGAATGTGTAGAATTCACTCCTATGTGGTTATTTCATTAAAAAGTAGATCTATGTTAAATAACCACCATATTTAAAAATTACACATTACATATATGATAAAGCAATATGTGATTTAAAATAAGCATCAAAAGCTTGATATATAAAAGCTTAGGTAACCTTGTTGATAGAAAGTAATAGTGATAAATCTATGCATCAAAAAGAAGAATCTATGATATCTTGCTTGCTCATAGCACACATTGATGGCATCATTTTTGTTCTACCAATAAAAATTTATATGAATAGTTATATTGCAAGGTGAGTTTGAAATATGATGAATGAATTAACATCTTCTCTCAAACTCCAAATTAAGACAAACAGGAAAGGGGATCTTCATTGACCAACGTTAGTCCACAAGAAAACTCTTATAGAAGATTGGCGTGAAGAAGGTATATCTATGACCCCATCTTGTAGAAATTGTAAAGGATGAGCAAAGTAGATCTATTGTTTAAAGCTGTATTGAAGCATGATAGAATAATTATTTTATCATACAGCTAGTAGACCAGATTGTATGCTCATTATGTGACCTTGTGCAAGACTTCAATCTAACTTTAATTAATCATATTTTATTGATAACAAAGACGTCATAATCTGAATTTTGATAGAAACAAACGTTTAAGATAAGTTGATTAAAACTTAGTTAACACATCTTATTGATAATTATCTTAAGCAAATAGAATCTAAACTAAATTGATTTGACCTTGATAAATCTGTCTATTGCCTCACATGCTTGTCCTTGAACTATCTTGGTTAATGAATCTATCTCTTTAGTTCAAGTGATATGTGCTTGCTTATATTTAGGCAATCTCTTGAGTAAAGTGACTCAACATGCAACTATTGTCATATCTCATATTGAGTCATCTAATTAAAAAAAATATATATATGTTGGATGAATGCTTTGTATCTTAAAGAAACTAATGACCTTCCTTCAAGAAAGAAAATGAGAAATTTCAACTTGAAGGATATCTTCATGTAAGATACACTAAACATTCACATGCAAACAAGAGAGAGGATCTTCTTCAGCCAAAAGTTCACACATAAGAAATCTAGTTTGGCTTGAAGAACATATAATGAATAGGTAACTTTAGATACCTTTCTCACAAATTAATTGAGCAAAGTCAATAACTTAAATCCTATTATGGCATGATTAAATTCTTTAATTATTAATTTTTGATATCATGTCTATATGTGTATTGACTGACTTATACTTTTAGAAATTGTTTCATGGTTTGCTCAATCTAAAATATTTCTATGGCTGTATCATAACCATGAAATACACAAGTATATGATTAAAACTCTGATTTAGAATGACTTGTGAGAAGCTACGAATTGTTGGGCATAATGAAAATAGTGTTTGCATGATATACCTCTATACGATACATTTCATTATTTCTTTATTCTGCTCTTTCATGTAGATTACTTGAGAATAACAAAAAGAGAGAGAGATAAAAGAAAAGAAAATGGACATTGTTCAAGAGAAGTAAAATCTAAGTAAAAACAAATACTTCAATCTTAAGGAAAAGCAAAACAAGCATAATATATTTGGGACATTTGTGAGCATTCTTTTGGAAGGGATAAAATCCATAATTAATTACACTTAAACAGGGAGAGTTTGAAAGTAAACATTTTAACCTTTCTATATTGCTCATCATAGGGATGGTGCCAATGGGGAGGCTAGTGGTAGTACCCGGCACTATTTGACCCAACTATTCGGTGTAGGGCATATTAGGGACGGCACAAGAGGGAGGCTAGTGGTAGTACCTCGTGCCCCTTCCCAACTCCACCGGATAGGGAGCAAATAGAGTATAGAGCATAAGAAAGTTAAAAATGAAAGACAAAGTAAATGAAAGTATATAAGAAGAATCAAGTCAAATTTTTAATCACTTGAAAACACACTTTAAGGATGAAATCAGTGCAAAATTATATTTAAATAGGGGGAGTTTATTTGAAAAGAATTGATTTTGATCCTTGACATTCTTTTTCTTAATATTTTAATGCATGACTTAACACATAATATATTATGCATGTGGCATGATGTTTTGAATTATGGGTTCTCAATATTTTGTAATGCTTCATGGTTGGATAATTTGATTGAATGTTTGAAATACTGCATAAATTTTTTTTTGGTATTATTGAAAAGAAATTTTAGATTTGTCGGTCACAATCATCTTTAAAATCTGAAAGTTGAATAAATCTGTAAAAAGAAGAAGAGAAAGATATCTCTATTTAGGCAAAATGAATTGATCTTGATCTATCTCTCAACTTGCCTAACTTTGATATATAATATCCTAATACTTGTTAAAATATCCTCCATTTTGTATCGAAACTCAATATTAAATACAAAGATTCTGAAAGTGATCTAATGTTATTGAAATATGTGTTTTCAATCTTGGTAATTTAAGATGAGCTACAATGTAGAAGATACATGTCTCAAATTATAATTTTGAGATCCTCTTGGAAATTCTTATGAAAATTTAGAATCTGATTTTGTATAAAAGCTTAAACTTAACTTAAAAATGCTTATATCGTTACATTCTTGCAACCTTAGTCATATGCTTCAATGATCGTGTCATTTAGGAGAATAACTCAATATGACTTCTAAATGAAAACTTTAACATAAGAAAAACAAAATTAATTTTGATGCCTTGGTTGATTGCTCCGATAACGCATCCGAAACATATCATTTCTTATCTTTAAAATGTACTAAAATTGGTTTAAGTGATGTATTTTTCAACGATCTTGATTGCGAACAAATGTTTCTAAATATATGATTTTATTTAGATATTAAAAAGATTTATTGTGTTTCATGTATACATTGCTGAAAAACTATGATCAAGAAATGGAGTTCTATAAATATATATACCTCAATGATCATCTATATGTTTTTCTCTCCTACATTCTTAAAGACTTCCATCAGAATTTATATATAGAGTGAATGATCTTAAAGCTAGAAATATTTCAGCTCACTCAAATGATTCTTAAAAGAAAGAAAATGTAAATGCTTTTGAAAGAAACTGAGCTTCAAATGAATCATTTTCTGATTAATATTTCTATACATTTTCTCTAAGA
Source organism: Phoenix dactylifera (assembly GCF_009389715.1). Taxonomy (NCBI): domain Eukaryota; kingdom Viridiplantae; phylum Streptophyta; class Magnoliopsida; order Arecales; family Arecaceae; genus Phoenix; species Phoenix dactylifera. The sequence goes on along the minus strand of NW_024067737.1, from coordinate 411,052 downwards.
TTAAGAGAAAGCATAACTTGTTCTTGAAGGATTAGAAAGAGTAATTGCTACAAATTTTGAATAATGCTAGATTACTCTACATTCTCGATATCATAGAATTTCAGTTTTATTCACGTTTATCATTAAAATCTGAAATTCAACAATAGAAAAGAATGATTAAAGAAGAATGCATCTCTTGAGGGGGAGCTTTAGATATTCAGTATCCTATCCTAAAGTTACTTTAATTTGATGCATACCTTGATTTTTATGGATTGATTTTGATGAACCTCCTTATATTGCAATACTTGCTTTAATCATAAGTTTATACCTTGAGATGAGTTCTATAGAGGTTGTCTTATCTCAAACCTTGAGTCTTATGAAAATAAGCTGATAATTATAGAAAATATATTTTTGAGATTGACAATTTTATTGAACATTATCTCAAATTCTAAACTCTTAAATGGAATGATCAATTAAGGGGGAGAAAGAAAATTTCAGAAGGAGAGATCTTATGGAACTTAATCGCATAAATCTATAACTAAAGGAGAGGAAAAGAATACTAAAAGAAAAGTGATCCTAATACTCTCCAATATGTATCATCTGAAATTTAAATCTGAAAATCTTTATGATACACCTTGAGGCTTGTTATTTGGTTAGTATATCTTATGCATCACTCATGAACCAATTGCAATTCAAATAGTTGATCTTAAGAGCCTCTAACTTAATGAAAAAGGGGGAGAATAATATGTTGAATTTTCTTGAGTATCTCATAGAAAATCTATTTTGAAATTCACTAATGAGTCCTAATTGGGTTGATCTTTAGAACTTCAATTTTGTGCCAATTCATATTTCTCTTTAACAAATTGTGCTTATTTTCTAAAAAAATAAAAGAAAGTCTTTAAAAGAGCTCTAAGATATATCAAAAATTGCATGAATTCATATTTTGGTATTTGGTGCCCCAATGCTCTTATTATCATAAAAAGAACTTTGAAATAATGATCCAACATGATGATATGTCCTTCAAATATATAAGTTTTGATCCTTTACTCTGAAAATCAATTAAATTGCTCTCATGTTGATAAATACTCATAGATTGGGCAAAAGGTCTTAAATGAACAAGCTTTCATACTTATTGATGAGAGGTTAGATTTTCCACTCATATTTTTTTTCTTGAATATCATTTGTGGTACTTCTTGATTAACCTAAGGAAGATTCCACCTACACTTGATTAGAAAACTATCTTTGTTCTGCTCTGAAATTATCTTAATTGGCTCTGATCTAATGCTCATTAATCTGATTCTAATATTATTGCCTTGAGTTATATGATTCATATCCTTGCAATAATTTGACATGCAAATCAGAGTACAATAAGAAATATTTGAGTATTCTTATCTTTGTGCTTAATGTTTCACTATCTTTTTGATGTTGTCAAAAAGGGGGAGAAATATTTAAGTCTATGCTCATAATGCTTTTGGTTTTTGAATTGAATACAATCAGCTGAAATTGAAATGTGTTTAAGCTGATTAAATCTAAAGCATTATCATGAAGTATGTTTTAAATATATATGCTTTCTACTTCATGCAACTTAGCTATGCATTAGTTCTAGAACACAATATATTTATATTGCACATACTCAATTACTGTGTATATGTTTAAATCTTAAATTTTGCATATACTCAGTGTTTTGTCATCATCAAAAAAGGGGGAGATTGTTGACCACCTAATGGATTTTGATGAATACAAAACACGAGAGTATAATTTCATTTATCTTAACAATTTAATTGAGGATTTCATGTGTTTAATTAAGAAATATTGTTAAGAAATGTCTAGGCAAGTTCCCATAATTTTTATGAATTTATTGAAGAAATTTTTGAGTTGAAGAAAACAGATCAGGGACAGCCGAGACGTCTCCGGGTTGTCTCAGAGACGTCTCTGGCACAAACAGGAAGAACTGGCACGTCTGGAGACGTCCCCGGTACCTGCGGAGTCGTCCCCGCAAGTAAAAAGCAAACAAGCGGAGACATCCCCGTAAAGCGCGAGACGTCCCCGGAGCGCGGAGTCATCCCCAAGCAGTGGAGTCATCCCCATGCAAAAGCGCAAACAAGCGGAGACGTCCCCGTAAAGCGCGGAGACGTCCCCGGAGCGCGGAGTCATCCCCGAAGCAGCGGAGTCATCCCCATGCAAAAAGCGCAAACAAGCGGAGACGTCCCCGTAAAGCGCGGAGACGTCTCCGGAGCGCCTGGGACGCGACTGACAACTTTTTCAGGTAGATTTGAATTTCAAACGGTCCATATCTTTGTGTCTAACGGCTTATATTTGCTTTTGGGCTATAAAAGGGACTCTTAAGTGCTTCTCAACAACTTCTCACCAACCCAACACAAGATCAATTCAAGAGAGAAGAAAGAAAAAGAGGTTCAAGGGAGTTAGAGCTTTCAAGAGGAGAAATCAAGTGCATTCAAGCTTTCCATCTGATTTCGAGCTCATCTACTCACTCCCACTTGGCAATCAAAGCTCGCATTCAAGCCAACGTGATCCACATCAGAAGAACACCATCATCCACGCTTCAACGGCAAAAAAGGGTTCTTCCGATTTTATTGTTTCTCATTGTTATATTTGCTTCTTAAGAGCTTTCAAATCTTTTGTAAAACGTTTGAATATTGGCTTGTTTCAGTCAAGGGACTTGGAACAAGGGATAGGCGTCCCAAGCCTAAGTTAAAAATTGGCGGATTGTAGGGTTCGTTGTTAGCTTCGGGGTAAAACAACGAGTTGGGTAGTTCACTCGAAAACTACCGGATTGGTAGGGTTCGTTGTTAGCCCGGGTAAAACAACGAGTTGGGTAGTGCACTCGAAAACTACCGGACTGAGTTACATCCGGTGGCGATTTATAGTGACTGGTAATTATATGTGAAATTCCCAAGAGGTCTTGGGGAGTGGAAGTAGGTCTCAGGGTGCACTGAACCACTATATGTTTTGTTGATGCTTTTTGTCATTGTCTAACTTGCCTCATTACTTACTTAGATAAATTGCTTGCTTAACTCTTATCCGCGCATCTTTAGTTGCAAGCATATTCAATTTACTTAATCAAGTCTCACTCAATAAATCAAACTGTTGCTAAGTTTAAATTCCACTGTGCATCTATACAACTTAGCATAATTAATTGAAAAGTGTTAGAAGTAGCCTAAAGTTTTAAAAGATCCAATTCACCCCCCCCTCTTGGGTTGTATCCACTGGGGCAACAGTAACTATATGCAGTGAAAGATTAGAGAGAGTGTAAGAGAGAGTGCAGCAACCAACACAAACACAAAATAATTTACTAGTGGTTCGGAGCTAACCCCTGCTCCTACGTCCACTCCCCAAGCTCAACACTGGGAGTTCACTATAATCCCTGGATTACAGCTGGTTGTTTTACAAGTTCACAACCCAACTTGTTGTGTTTTACGAGATCACAACGAACTCGGTCGGTTTCATAGGCTCACCGGACTAGAACCATCCGATTGTTTTTCCGGGATCAAATCGAACTCTTACACGTTGGTTTTTAACTTGTGGCTCACCAACAAACCTTACAACCCTTGATTCAATCCCCTGATTGAATCAAGTAAGAAAATAGTTTGGAAAAAGTTACAAGGAAAGCTTCTTAAAAGCAAATATTACAGAATAAAGTAAGATTAGAAGCCCTCAGATTTTGGAAGAGGAAGAAGGAGCTTCTCGAACTCTGAGTCTCCTCTGAATTGCATAGCTGAAGATCTGATGTCAGAGGAGAGCCTGAACGCGAAGGAAAGAGTTAGTTGGATGGAGTTCAATGCGCTTCTTCCTTCTTTCTCTTGTATCTACTCTTAAGAGCTTTGGTAGGTGGAAATCCCTTTTTGTTTGAATGGAATAGCTCTCTTAGTGTCTACTACTGTTCACTCTGACTATTTAAGCAGTCCCCATTGAAAACTAGCTATTAGACACTAATTTGTGGCCGTTCTGCACAATCTGCAACTCCTGACAATGTATCCGTTGGGGTCGGAGTCGACTCGCTCGATCTGGAGTCGAACTCGGCTGTTGCTGGAGTCGACTCATGCTTTACTGGAGAGGACTCGCCTACTGTTCAGAATTTGAATTAAAGTGCTGTCCCATTTCTGGAGTCGACTCGGCCAAACCTGGAGTCGACTCGCCAATATCCGGAGATGACTCGGCCCCTCTGGAGACGACTCGTTTCAGGGTTCCAGAGATCTAATTTTTCTGCATTTCTTTCTCGAGTCGACTCGGATCATCTTGGAGTCGACTCGGCTCTCAGAGCCCAAAAACTGATCTTTCTGTCTTTGGAGTTGAACCTGCCTCGGAGTCGACTCGGATCGTCTTAGAGTCGACTCGGCTCTCAGAGCCCAAAAACTGATCCTCTGTCTTTGGAGTTGAACTGCCTCGGAGTCGACTCGGATCGTCTTGAAGTCGACTCGGATCGTCTTTGAAGTCGACTCGGATCTCAGAGCCCAAAAACTGATCCTCTGTCTTTGGAGTTGAACTGCCTCGGAGTCGACTCGGATCGTCTTGGAGTCGACTCGGTTGACTTGGGAGTCGACTCTGGACGCTTGGAGTCAACTCGGCTATCAGAGTCCCCGAAGTTGGTTTCTCTGCCTTTTAGTCTGCTTTCCTCTGAGAGTCGACTCGGACGTAACTAGGAGTCGACTCGCCAAAACTTCGGAGTCGACTCGTAACCTTCTAGAGTCGACTCGGTTGCAGGGTCTGAAATACATCGTTCTGTCTTTCTTCTGTTACCCTTAGAGTCGACTCGGAAAACGTCGGAAGGCGACTCGGCAACCATCGGAGTCGACTTGAACCCTTCTGGAGTCGACTCACTGACAGGGTCTGAAAATCCAACTTTGTACTCAGAGGATGTGGCTCCCGTACTCAGTCTAGTGTGTTTGATGACCAAGCTGAGCCCCTCTGAAACGTTCCCTAGTTGAGCTATGATCTCCGAGGTAGCCCTAAACTGGGTCGAGGAAATCTCGTTCACACTCTCCTGGAGGGTGTCAAGCTTGAAGATCAATGCATTAGCTAGCTACTCTGCACCCTGACTCTGGTTACCTAGCTCATGTCTGATGCTGTCTCGCATCTTCCTTGTGTTGTCCTTGAACGTCACTCATGTTCCAGTATTGAGCTTGAACTAGGCTTCGTACATTTGAATATTTCCTCCTTCAGGTGTGCAATCATCTCTATCACGGCTGCCAAGGAGGGGACTATCTTGGTGGAGAGAGCAGTCTGAGGACCTTGTAGCTCCCTCAGCAGATCATCCCTCAGCTCCCTCTCTATCTCCTGCCTCAACTCTCGGAGCTGCTCAGAAGATATCCGAACCTCCAGGGGCTGCTGCTGAGAAGGTGGGGCAGTGGAGGTGGAGGCTCAGTAGGGGTAGGACCAGAGGTGGAAGGAAAAGTGGGAGGAGCTATGTCATGATCCTGGTCATGATCAGGACTGGGTGAGTGATGAGTGGTAGGGTCAGATGGTGTGGATGTGGATGGTCTCCTAATCCAACTCCTCGACTTTATGGAAACCCATACGATGGAGAGTCCCCTCACCCATGTGATGTGTATGACGCAGTGAGCGAGAGGGTTCCCCCTCAGGGATAGGGATCTCTAACTCCCTAAAGATAAGTGTGAATAGCATGCCATATGGGAGACTCAACCTAGGTTTATCTAGGGGTTCACAGATATACTTGTAGATGAGTTTAGAGAAGTTGATAGGAGTGTTCTTGGAGTATGTGGAACATCAATGCTAGGTCTCTCTCAGAGATAAAGTCAAATCTACCAGTTTTGGAAAAGAGAGTCCTAGAAATGACACTTAGGAGGAGCCGCATTTCAGCTGAAAGTTGATTTGCAAACACCTCCTCTATAGGGGACTGAAGGGGACTCTCTAAGACGGCCGTAAGGGCCTCAGTCCTATCATGGGATGAGTGGGAAAGATCTCCTCTCGGGAAAGATGGAGGACTCGAGCAATGAAGGTCCTCCGAGATAAATACAGGGACACCCGCTACGGTTCCCTGGATACCACCACTACCTCGGGCTACTGTCCCATAAAATTTCCTAACTAACCCTGGATAAGTAGGGAGATCTAAAGAACAGAACAACTCTAACCCTTGAGCCCTAAGATGATGCCCTAAGGTGAACCCTTCCCGGAAGAGGAAGTCAAAGTTGACTTTCCTCCCGGTAGAGACTGCCCTCCTGGCGCACGGACGTAAGGGAACCGGCCTAGGCGGGGAAGGAACCGGAGGTGGTGACCTCACGGGTTCGTTTCGTGCCTTGGACCGTCGCTCGGCGCCGCTCGCAGAGAGAGGTCTCTTCCGGCTCAGGACAACGGCTTTCCTAGGCATTTTGACCTAAAACCGAAGGAAGCACACGAAAAATGGAGGAAACACCGAGGGAAAGGACCTAGAATGGGGTCGGAGACGACTCTAGGGTTTTGGAACAGTGGCGGCCGAGAATAGAAGTGAGGAATAAACGTTTCGATTAGGGTTAAAAATCAGATTCCCGACCTCGAGTCGACTCCGGTAAGTCGCGAGTCGACTCGACCTCGAGTCGACTCCTAAATATGCGCGAGTCGACTCTCCCACGAGCCGACTCTGAAATCTATTTGAGTCGACTCGAACTCTGGCACATAATTAAAAAAACTTGTTATTACCGTGCCAAAAGAGAGGGGTTATGGAAATATCTAAGATTTAAGATCTGATTTGATGACCATAGATAAGGAAATCCTATATCTAGCATAAGCTAATCATCAAAATCAATCATTTAGAGGGAAGTATTACAAGAATGGATCAATCACTCCTAATCCTCTTCTAAGAATGCAAAATCGATCTTCACTCAAGGATTTTGTGAAAATATCAGCGAGTTGATCATCAGTGCAAACAAATTCAAGCATTACATCACCATTTAACACATGATCTCTTATGAAGTGATGTCTTATCTCAATATATTTAGTTCTTGAGTGTTGAATTGGATTTTTAGTTAGATTTATGGCACTTGTATTATCACAATTTATGGAAATCTTATCTTGTTTAATGTCATAATCTTCAAGTTGTTGCTTGATCCATAAAATTTGAGCACAACAACTTCCGCAGCAACATATTCGGCTTCAGCCGTAGATAGTGCAACCGAGTTTTGTTTCTTGCTAAACCACGAAATTAAGTTTTCTCCTGAAAATTGACAAGACCCGCTGGTGCTTTTTCTATCAAGTTTACAACCAGCGAAGTCTGAATCAGTATACCCTATTAAATTTATGCTTGATTCTTTAGAATACCATAGACCTATGTTTTTTGTTCCTATGAGATATTTAAAAATTCTCTTAACTACAATTAGGTGTGATTCTTTAGGATTAGATTGATATCTAGCACACATGCATACACTAAACATAATATCAGGTCTACTTGCTGTAAGGTATAGTAAAGATCCTATCATACCTCTATACAGCTTTTGATCAACCTGATTTACCTGATTCATCTTTGTCTAGTTTGCATGATGAGCTCATGGGGGTGCCAATTGCCTTATTTCCATCCATATCAAACTTCTTTAGCATTTTCTTGATGTATTTAGCTTGATTGATGAAAATCCCTTCTTTGGATTGTTTGATTTGAAGTCCGAGGAAGTAGTTAAATTCTTCCATCATGCTCATCTCAAATTCACTCTGTATTAACTCAGCAAACTCTTCGCAAAGGCGATTGTTAGTAGCACCGAAAATAATATCATCTACATAAATCTGCACTACCAACATATTATTGTTTTTCTTTTTCAAAAACAGAGTTGTATCAACATTTTCTCTAGAAAATTCATGGTCTAATAGAAATTTGCTAAGTCTTTCATACCATGCTCTAGGGGCTTGTTTTAGACCATAAAGTGCTTTGTTTAGTTTATAAACATGATTGGGGGTATTGATGATTCTCAAAACCAGGAGGTTGTTCTACATAAACTTTTTCATTAATATACCCATTCAAGAAGGCACTTTTTACATCCATTTGGAATAATTTGAAATCTTTATTGCATGCAAATGCTAGTAACAATCTAATTGCCTCAAGTCTAGCTATAGGAGCAAAAGTCTCATCAAAATCTATACCTTCTTCTTGATTATAGCTCTTTGCTACTAGTCTAGCCTTGTTTCTAATTACAATTTCATTTTCATCAAGTTTATTTTTGTATATCCATTTAGTTTCTATTATTGAGTATTCAGTGGGTCTTTCAACTAAGTTCCATACTTTATTTCTTGTAAATTGGTTAAGTTCCTCTTGCATAGCATTTATCCAATTTATATCACTTTCAACTTCTTCTATGTTCTTAGGTTCAAAATGTGAGACAAATGCAAGATGATTATTTAAGTTCTTAAGAGATGCTCTAGTTCTAACAGGTTGAGATGGATCATCTAAAATTAATTCTTTAGGGTGACCATGAGCATACCTCCAAGCCTTAGTAAGCCCATGATCAACAATTACCTCTTGGCTTGTTGAAGTTTCTCCAATTTGCTTCGGTTCATTCTCTTGTAATGTCATATCATCTATCCTTTTCTCAAGTATTCCTGCATCATCATCAAGAACTACTCTCTTGCTAGAAGAGACATCATTAGTATCATCAAAAACAACATAGACTCTTCAATAACAAGGGTTCTTTTATTGAAGACTCTATAAGCTTTACTTGATGTAGAATATCCCAAAAAGATACCTTCATCAGATTTAGAATCAAATTTGCCTAAGTTATCTTTGCCATTATTATGAATGAAACACCTACACCCAAAAACATGAAAATAGTTTACTTTGGGCTTTCTATCTCTCCAAAGTTCATAAGGTGTTTTCTTTATAATTGGTCTCAATAAAACTCTATTTAGTATATGGCAAGATGTGTTAATTGCTTCACCCCAAAAATACTTAGGAAGATCACTTTCACATAACATGGTCCTGGCCATTTCCTCTAGAGTTCTATTCTTTCTTTCTACCACTCCATTTTGTTGTGGAGTCCTAGGTGCAGAGAAATTATGAGTTATCCCCTTTTACTACAGAATTCATCAAATAGATGATTTTCAAATTTCGTTCCATGATCACTCCTAATAGCTATAACTAAAGCATTTCTTGAGTTAGTTACTTCCTTATGAAATTTCTTAAATACTGAAAATGCTTCATCTTTATGAGCTAAAATATGATCCATGTGTATTTAGAAAAATCATCTACAATGACAAGACCATACTTGTTTCCACCAAGGCTTGTGGTTCTAGTTGGTCCAAAAAGATCCATGTAAAGTAGTTCAAGGGTCTAGCAGTAGAGACACAATTTATGGATTTAAAGGAACTTCTAGATTGTTTGCCATATTGACATGCTTCACAAATTTTATTTTTCTCAAATTTTAGCTTTGGCAAACCAATCACTGAATCTCTTTTAACTAATTTTGATATTGTATCCATACTTTGCATGACCTAATTTACGGTGCCATAACCAACTTGCATCATTGACTTTAGAATCACTAGCTACTAGGCAACGGCTATTATTGGCGAGATCTTCAAGATCTACTACATAAACATTGTCACGTCTTATTCCTTTGAATACTAAGCTATTGTCAATTGAGTTGGTTATGATACATAGAGATGACTTAAACAGAACATCAAAACCTCTATCACATAATTGACCAACGCTAAGTAAGTTATGCTTAAGATCATCTACAAATCGTACATTATCAATGAAGGTTGAAGAGGTGATTTGTACTTTACCTATACCAACGATGTGACTTTGGTTATTGTCTCCAAAGGTCACTGCACCTTCCTTGTTAGGCTCTAGGATGAAGAATTGCTCCTTGTCATTTGTCATGTATCTTGAGCAGCCACTATCCAAGTACCAACTGTTTTTGTAGACCTTGGCTGCAAGACACTCCTACACAAGGAAATCATACAATTTTAGGTACCCAAGTTTTCTAGGATCCTTCATGGTTAGTAATGTTGGTTCCTTTTGGAACCCAAACCTTTTTAATTTTTCTTTTAGCTTCTACTTTCCTATGGTGTCACACATTAGCTTTATGTCCTACTTTTCCATAGCAAAAATAGGTTATATTTTTAGTTTTACTTTCCCCAGCTTTTACAAAAAAGTTTTTAAGAAACTTTTGTTTATTCTTAGGCTTATACCCTAAACCAGTTTTACTAAATACAGCTCTTTGACTATTAAGTATCATGTCTAGTTTTTCAGAACTAAAGGTAAACTTCTCAACTATAAGTTTATACTTTTCAAGTTCTTTTGTTAAGTTTAGTTTTTCTGTTTTTAGTAAATTTAGATCTTTGTAAAGTTATCTTTTAGAGTTCGGTTACTGTTTTTAAGTTCTGAAACTTCCTTAGTTAGTCTTTCGTTATCTTTAATTAAGGTATTAGTTTTTTGAGTTAACATTTGGTTGCTTGTTTTAAGTTCTAAATTTTCTTTGATGATAGAATTCTTGTTCTTAATTAATTTATCGTACTTATGGAAGTGAGATTGATTAGTTAGTTTTAATTCTTTATTTTAAGATTTATTATCTTATATTCATCCATTAGTTCATTAAAAGCATCATACAATTCATCAATGGTAAAATCTAAATGCATTTCAGATGTTACCTCATTTTTATTTGCCATAAAACAAAAGTTGGCCTTTTCCTCTTGTTCCTCATCCGATGATGATGATGATGAATCGGAGTCCGTCAAAGTGGAGACGAGAGCTTTTTTTTTTGTACTTGTTGTTCTTCTTAAGCAAGGGACAGTCCATTCTGAAATGTCCCGTCTTCTTGCACTCAAAGCAAGCGGTTCCCTCACTTTCCTTTTTCTTACCTTTGTCCTTGTTGTGGAAGCTTGAGGAACGTCTCTTCTGATGAAAAGACTTCTTCCGGTTAATGAATTTTCTGAACTTTCTCACGAGAAGAGCCTCATCATCATCTCCCTCATTGTCTTCTTCTTCACTGCTACTGCTGCAAGAGGGAACTTTGTTAGAAGAAGTAGATTTAAGTGCAATTATCTTTTTCTTGTAGGAGGACTCTTCTTCACTGTGTTGCTTCATTGTCAGCTCGTGTGTCATCAATGATCCAAGGAGCTCCTCGAGTGCCAGCTTATTCAAGTCTTTGGCTTCTTGGATCGCCGTTACCTTGGCTTCCCATGACCTTGGTAAGGATCTAAGAATTTTTCTGACAAGGTCACTGTTAGTATAACTTTTACCAAGGTTTTTTAGGCCATTGACAATATCAGTGAATCTAGTAAACATGCATGTGATAGTTTCATTTGGTTCCATCAACAAGCATGTTTATTTTAGATTCCTTGACTTGATTTGTGCCCTCATGAGTCACTTCAAGTCTGTCCCATATCTTTTTTGCAGAATTGCAAGTAGAGATCCTATTGAATTCATTATGGTCTAAGGCACAATAGAGTATATTCATGGCTTTGGCATTTAATTGTGCCTTCCTTCTATCATTGTCATCCCAATCTTTTTCAAGCTTGGGTATAGCAACGTTGTCTACATAAATAGAAGGAATGTATGGTCCATTAACTATGATGCTCCAAACATCATAGTCTTGGGCTTGGATGAATATCCTCATCCTAGCCTTCCAATAGGTATAGTTGGTTCCATTAAAGAATGGAGGCCTATTGGTGGATTGCCCTTCACTAAGAGAGGATCCAAAAGGGGTTGTCATTTTTTAATCTTTTACTCTTAAAAAAAATTAGAGCACCTACTCTGATACCACTTGTTGCCCAAGAAGACAACCCAAAAGGGGGGGTGAATTGGGTTATGATTTAAATTTCGACCAATTAAAAACTATGTTTGGTTAATATTCAATTCTATTGCAAGTATTTCGGTTAAGTAACTATATGCAGTGAAAGATTAGAGAGAGTGTAAGAGAGAGTGCAGCAACCAACACAAACACAAAATAATTTATAGTGGTTCGGAGCTAACCCCTGCTCCTACGTCCACTCCCCAAGCTACACTTGGGAGTTCACTATAATCCCTCGGATTACAGCCGATTGTTTTACAAGTTCACAACCCAACTTGTTGTTTTACGAGATCACAACGAACTCGGTCGGTTTTCACAGGCTCACCGACTAGAACCACCCGATTGTTTTTCTGGGATCACAATTGAACCCTTACACCGTTGATTTTAACCTTGGCTCACCAACAAACCTTACAACCCTTGATTCAATCCCCTGATTGAATCAAGTAAGAAAATAGTTTGGAAAAAGTTACAAGGAAAGCTTCTTAATAAACAAATATTAACCAATATGAATAAAGTAGAGTTAGAAGCCCTCAAACAGTTTTGGAAGAGGAAGAAGGGGCTTCTCGAACTCTGAGTCTCCTCTTTGAATGCATTGAAGATCTGATGTCAGAGGAGAGCCTTGAATGCAGAGGAAAGAGTTAGTTGGATGGAGTTCAATGCGTTTCTTCCTTCTTTCTCTTGTATTTACTCTTAAGAGCCTTTGGTAGGTGGAAATTCCTTTTTGTTTGAATGGAATAGCTCTCTTAGTGTCTACTACTGTTCACTCTGACTATTTAAGCAGTCCCCATTGAAAACTAGCCGTTAGACACTAATTTGTGGCCGTTCTGCACAATTTGCAACTCCTGACAATGTATCCGTTGGGGTCGGAGTCGACTCGCTCGATCTGGAGTCGACTCGGCTGTTGCTGGAGTCGACTCATGCTTTACTGGAGAGGACTCGCCCACTGTTCAGGATTTGAATTAAAGTGCTGTCCCGTTCTGGAGTCGACTCGGCCAAACCTGGAGTCGACTCGCCAATATCCGGAGATGACTCAACCCTCTGGAGACGACTCGTTCTCAGGGTTCCAGAGATCTAGTTTCTGCATTTCTTTCTCGAGTCGACTCGGATCATCTTGGAGTCGACTCGGCTCTCAGAGCCCAAAAACTGATCTTCTGTCTTTGGAGTTGAAATGCCTCGGAGTTGACTCAGATCGTCTTGGAGTCGACTCGGATCGTCTTGGAGCCCGAAAACTGATTCTCTGTCTTTGGAGTTGAACTGCCTCGGAGTCGACTCGGATCGTCTTGGAGTCGACTTGGCTCTCAGAGCCCGAAAACTGATCCTCTATCTTTGGAGTTGAACTGCCTCGGAGTCGACTCGGATCATCTTGGAGTCGACTCGGCTGACTTGGGAGTCGACTCTGGAGCGCTTGGAGTCGACTCGGCTCTCAGAGTTCCCGAAGTTGGTTCTCTGCCTTTTAGTCTTGCTTTCCTCTGAGAGTCGACTCGGACGTAACTAGGAGTCGACTCGCCAAACTTTGGAGTCGACTCGTAGTGTCCGGAGTCGACTCGGATGCAGGTCTAAAATACATCATTCTGTCTTTCTTCTGTTACCCTTAGGAGTCGACTCGGCAACCATCGGAGTCGACTCGAACCATTCTGGAGTCGACTCGCTGACAGGGTTTGAAAATCAACTTTCTGTCCTTCTGTCAGTCCTATGTCGGAGTCGACTCGTAGTGTTCCGGAGTCGACTCGAGCATGTGCCAGAACTTCTGAAACACTTGGAGTCGACTCGTAATCTTCCGGAGTCGACTCGAGCTTCAGACTTTGGTTCAAACTGAGTTCCATACTTAGCCAAAATATATTGAACCAAAGCTAGAGATACTTAAACATAAATTCACAAATTTGCCAAAAACACTAGATTGAATTAATTAGTATAACATAAGATATACTCAAATATTTTGAGCTCATCAAAATCAAATAGGGTTATAATCAATCACTCCAGAGAGGGATTGTATCATACGCTAACTGCACCTAGAGGTTCAAACATTCCATTCTGCTGGGTTGCCAGCACATACTACTAGGTATCACTAGTGGATTGTGAGACTCGAAGGTATTCACTTGGTGATCAGTGAATTCTGAGAGTAGAATTGAAATCGTTTCAGTCCACTAAAAGGAGTTTCAGTGATATTGAGATGGAGATCTCAATATGTTTCACTACCAGTCAGAATAGAACCTACGGGGTCACACACATAGAGGATTTAATTAGCCAGACTATCATAATTGTGATTTAGAATCTCAATTGATGTCAATTATCAATATGATTGGTGATTGAATTAACCCACTAAGTGTTAGTGAGTTAATGGAAGAAGAATTAAGTGGAATTGATTGCAATTGGGCTGATTTAATGAGCCAAATCAAATTGGGTTCGACCCAAATTGATTTGGATTCATGATTGGGTCAATTTGATTAAACCAACGTTTGTGCGAATTTTAAAGATCACATGTCGTCGTAGGATGAATATGACTTAAGTCATGTTCACACTATGCGGACTTTAAAGTCCACATGGCGTCGTAGGATGCATGCTCCCAAATCAATTAATTCTCCTAATGAGATTAGGAATCCTAATGTGATTAGAAAATTAATCAATTGATTAAGTGGACACATTTCATGCATCTATGAGCACAAAGATTGGACACTTGGCATTAATCCAAGGATGGGTTATAGTCCCATACTTCTAATAAGATTAGGAGAGGCCCTAAACCCAATCTATAAAAGGGTAGCAAGGAAGACATTATGAAATAATTCTCTCCTCTTCCTCTCCACGCCTCCTCTTCTTTCTTCCTGCTTCTCCACGGCAACAAGGGGTCTTCATCCTCCTTTTCTTTAATGGTAGCAAGGCAAGGAAGATCCACGTGTAAGGTTCCTCCTTCCTCCTCCTCTATCGCGAGCAAGGTTGAAGAAGAATGGTTCTTCATCAAGGAGGTAAGTTGCAGATTCTTATTCCAACTTATGATAGTCATGAGAGGTCTTTGCAAGGAGCTAGCACTCCGGTAAGACCCATTCTCAGATGATTAGATCCTCGTGTGGATTTCTGTAGAGGCCGGACAATTGTGCGGCTCAAATAGGAACCTAGAATAGATCATCAGGCTGCGGTGTTCTACACCTGCAGAATTTTTGAAGATGAGATCTTCAAATCTAATAACTTATAATTTTGTTTCAGTTTTATAAATATTAATCAACCCTCCTCAGATCCTAATCTCCCCTTCCTAATGAGTTCAAAGATCTTTTGGATTTGGATCCAGAAAAATTTTTGAATTTTACGATTCGAGGCACGTTCATACGATGAATGACGTCCCGTTCGAATTCCGCTGCGAACGTCGTATCGAACGGGGCGTAACTCAGCAGTGGTATCAGAGCCATGGTTCTAGGGAGTATGATTAGGACTTAAGGATTGATTACCATATTTTTAATCTGATTTTTAAAGAATTATGCTTGCTGGATTTTCTGCGTGCTGAAATTTCAGGTTGCTGAAATTTTTAACATGCAGATTTTTATTTGCTTTGATCTTGCAAATTGTTTTAGAATTGCAATTTGATTACAATGTTTGAAATAAAGTAATGAATGATCTGAAATTCAGAGAAAGCATAATAGATTAAAAATTTCAGATCTGAAAAATATATATGAGATGCATGTGGTAATCATAATGTTCATACTTATTTAAGGTTATGTTTAAAACAATGTATGCATGAGATGTATGTATTAGTTAAACAAAATTTATTTGCATGAGATGTAAATAAAACCCTTAAACAATATGACATTTACATAAGATGTAAACTGAAACAATTATGTCATTTACATAAGATGTAATCACATAATGTATGAAAGGGTTTCATAATTACATAGGATGTAAACCTGAACCAATGTGACATTTACATAAGATGTAAATCGAATGACATATGGTATGGGGTTGATGGTTACATTAGATATAAATCCCAAAAGACCTAAAATCTTCCTAAATCAATCGAGAATGAACGATACATTGAGCTAGCCATATTTGATTAATTGATCTAATTGGTGTCTAGGCAAGCTCAAAGGTGGTTACTTAATTAGGACCTTACTCTCTGAGTAAGGGGAGCCTCCCACCTGCTTACCTGGCCAATTGATCGATTACTTCCTATGGAAAGCTCAAAGTTGGAATCACTAAGATCTGATTATCCAATATTAAGTCGATTGGTCTTCCACCGTAGTAGAGTTGCTAAGATCTTTTTGGCGTTGATTAGTCTCGGCTGGATACAGTGGGCTAGTTGCATCGAGGGATTGGACCTCTCTATTAACATGAGATGTTGTGGGGTAAAGATGGGGTTGGGCTCCAATAATTGTTAGGTGAGGACCCAATCACAGCTTTATTTTCGCGGAATATACGGTGGGTCTGACTTAACCAAGGAACAGATCCAATAACTGTTAGATGAGGTCCATATGACTTGGAGACCAGGTTAGCTCAATATGCTTACGAAGCATTGTACAAGAGTTGTACACTTATCATCTATGTATCTCCAATAACTGTTAGGTGAGGTGACATGTAGATTAGTGGGACCGTAGCACCCCACTCGAAACCCTAAGTCGCAGGTTTCCGTATCTTTACCAGGGGAGTGTGAGAGATCCGAGAAATAGTGGGAGGATTTGATCCAATTTTGTTTTAAAAGTTCCTAAAACAAATTAATGTCAAATATAAATTTCTAATTAGAATCTTTACTCTCTGCAGATGTCAATGGCTTCCAATCTGATAGTTCGAATTCTAGATAACAATAGGTTGACCGGACCAAACTATAAAGATTGGCTCCGCAACTTGAAGATTGTCTTGAGTTGTGAAAAGATAGCTTATGTTCTTAACTATAAACTCCCGGTGTTACCAACCCGTGCAACCAATGAGCAGCGTGAGATGCATGCAAAATAGTTGGATGACGACAATAAGGTTAGGTGCTACATTTTGGCATCTATGTCCAACGAATTGCAATGCCAGCATGAGAGCATAAAGACTGCTAAGGACATACTTGATCACCTACAAGAGTTGTATGGTGAACAGAGTCGCGCAGCGAGGTTTGAAGTATCCAAGCGGCTCTTCAAAGCCAAGATGCGCGATGGGCAGTCCGTCCATGAACATGGTTTGACCATGATCAAGAATCTTGAGGAGCTTGAGAAGCTTGGCATGACTATGCACAAGGATTTGCAAACCGATTTGATCCTACAATCGTTGCCATATTCATATGGGCAGTTTATTCTAAACTACCATGTGAATAAAATTGAGTGCACCAAACTTGAATTGTTGAATATGTTGGTGACAACTAAGGAAGCCTTGAAAGGTTCAAGGGGCACAGTTCTCGCTGCTGAACTAGCTTCTACTTCCAAGAGAAAGTCTACTGAAAAGAAGAAGAAGCCTGCGAAGAAGCAGAAGACCGAGAAAAAGCCGAAGAAGGAAGTTCCTAAGAAGAAGGCCGAACCCAAAGAAAAATGTTTCCATTGCAATGAAGACGGCCATTGGAAGAGGAACTGTCCTATCTACATGAAAAACATTAAGAGTAAGAAGGATGACATGTCTTCTGAAGGTATGTCTAATATACTCATTATTGAAACTAATCTAACGGTTCTTCTATTTCTAGTTGGGTTATAGACTCTGGTTCTAGTGTTCACTTGTGCACTACCATGCAGGATCTAAAGGAAAGTAGAAGGCTTACGGAATGTGCGGTAACCCTACGGGTTGGCAATTGAGCAAGAGTTGCTGCTGTTGCTGTGGGCACATTCCCTTTGCATTTACCGTCAGGATTTAGTTTGATACTTAGAGATTGTTATTTTGTACCTAGTGCTAGCAGAAATCTGATTTTTGTATCTTGTCTAGCATAGGAATATTATGAATTCAATTTCAATAAAGACTATGCTTCCATTTATTTGCGAAATAAACTGTTTGGATATGGTTTTATGATTGACGGTCTCTATCACTTACATATGGATGTATCTGTGAACGTATCTGAGCATACAGTGAGTACCATAGGATCTAAAAAGATCTAGAGATGAGATAAATCAAAAGTATTTGTGGCACCTCAGACTTGGTCATATAGGAGAAGACAGAATTAACAAATTGGAGAAACATGGACTTTTGAGTTCATTGACTTCTGAGTCATATCCGATTTGTGAATCTTGTCTTCAAGAAAAAATGGCCAAATTATCCTTTGTAGGACACGGGGAGAGGTCCGCTGAAATACTTGCCCTAGTACACACTGATGTGTGTGGCCCATTCGATATGCAGGCTAGGGATCAATTTTTCTACTTTATTACTTTTACCGATGATTTCTCACGGTATGGTTATATCTATCTTATGAGACATAAATCTGAAGCATTTGAAAGGTTCAAAGAATTCAGATTTGAAGTAGAAAAACAGATAGAAAAACTCATTAAGGTTCTTCGATCAGATCGAGGAGGAGAATACCTTAATAGAGAATTTTGCGATTATCTCAAACAAAATGGTATAGTTTCATAATGGACACCTCCTGGAACACCTCAACTCAACGGAGTGTCAGAAAGGAGAATTCAGACCCTATTAGATATGGTCAGGTCCATGATGAGCTTCACTGACTTACCCTTATTCTTGTGGGAAGATGCCCTTACAGCTCTCTACATATTGAATAGAGTTTTCTCTAAGTCCGTTCTTACCACACAGTATGAGATATGGCATGGTAAGAAACCAATCTTGGTTATCTCAAGATTTGGGGATGTTCGGCCCAAGTTAAACGACAACAGGCAGACAAGTTAGAGGCTAGGACAATTGGTGCTCATTTCATTGGATATCCTAAAGAGTCATTAGGATATAATTTTTACATCCCAGAAGATCACAAAGTGTTTGTGAGCCGATATGCCATCTTCTTGGAAAAACATTTTATCCATGATAGAGGCAGTGGGAGGAAAATTGAGCTCGAAGAGAAAGTCTCTCAAAAGCAACGAGCAATTGAGCCTAGTGAACCTATTCACATTGAGCCAATACATGAAGAATCTCGTCCACTTCGTAGAACCAGTAGGATCTTCCATCCTCCTGAAAGATACTTAGGTATGCTTATAGAGGACATAGAGGAAGAATTCCTCATGGGAGAAAGAGATCATAGTAATGATCCCAAGACCTACAAAGAAGCGATGTTAGATATCGACTCCGAGAAATGGATGGATGCAATGAAGTCAGAGATAGACTCTATGCATTCCAACCAAGTATGGACCTTAGTAGATCCACCTAAAGGTATTGTACCTATTGGATGTAAATGGATCTACAAAAGAAAAATGGGTTCGGATGGCAAGATAGAGACTTATAAGGCAAGGTTGGTGGCAAAAGATTATAGTCAGCGCGAAGGCATTGACTATCAGGATATCTTTTCATCAGTAGCCATGCTGAAGTCCGTTCGAACATTGCTTGCCATTGCAGCTTATCATGATTATGAGATATAGCAGATGGATGTGAAAACTGCATTCCTTAATGGATATCTTGAGAAAGATATCTATATGAAACAGCCTCAGAGTTTCACTTCGAGTGATGGTGATCACAAGGTCTGTAAGCTACAAAGATCCATTTATGGACTAAAGCAAGCATCTCGGAGTTGGAACACTCGTTTCGATGATGTGATCAAATCGTTTGATTTCATCAAAAACGAAGAGGAACCATGTATGTACAAAAAGATCAGTGGAAGGGCTATAGTATTCCTCGTATTGTACGTGGATGATATACTCCTGATTGGGAATGATATTTCTATGCTCACATCGGTCAAGTTATGGTTGTCTAAGAAGTTCTCCATGAAAGACCTAGGTGAAGCATCTTATATTTTGGGGATTAAGGTCAATAGAGATTGATATAAAAGGATGCTTGGCCTATCACAGAAAATGTACATAGAGGAAGTGCTGAAGAGGTTCAGCATGGAAAATTCTAAAAGGGGATTGTTACCCCTAAGGCATGGGATAAATCTCTCCAAGAAGATGTGTCCCAAAACATCTGAAGAGATTCAGCGTATGAGTAGGATCCCTTATGCATCGGCAATAGGAAGCCTCATGTATGCCATGCTATGTACTCGACCTGATATAGCACATGTTGTGAGTATCACGAGTAGATATCAGTCGAATCCAGACGAGGAGCACTGGATAGCTGTGAAAAATATCCTTAAGTACTTGAAAAGGACTAAAGATATATTTTTGGTCTTTGGGGGAGGCACAGAGTTAAAGGTAGAAGGATATACTGATCAGACTTCATGACTGATCATGATGATAGAAAGTCTACATCAGGATATGTATTCTTATGCAATGGAGGATCGGTAAATTGGAAAGGTTTCAAGCAACCGATTATTGCAGATTCTACCATGGAAGCAGAGTACATTGCTGCATCGGATGCTGCGAAGGAAGCGTTCTGGTACAAGAAGTTTGTCGAAGAGCTAGGAGTCATGTCATCAGATGCCATAACCCTTTTCTGCGACAACAACGGTGCCATAGCACTGGCTAAGGAGCCGAGGTCTCACCAAAAGTCCAAGCACATAGAGCGGCGATTTCATCTAATTCGCGACTACCTCGAAAAGAAATATGTAGAGGTGCGGAGAGTAGACTCCACTGATAACGTGGCAGACCCATTTACTAAGCAGCTGACTCAGAAAAAATTAGAAGTCTATCTTGAAAAAATGGGACTTAAATACATGTTTGATTGGTTTTAGTGCAAGTGGAAGATTGTTAGAAGTATGCCCTAGAAGCCAACGTGGCTGACGCATATTTGTAATCTGGGGCATAAATTTATAATTTAATACTTATTAATAAATAAGATTGGGCAATTTGTTTTTCATTCATGTTTGTATGTGTCCATGAATCATCCAAGAAATTAATAGATGATGATATATTTTCAAAGGAGTTGAGAATTTGAGCCATGTGTAATTAGGGATTAATTTTTAAATGCTCCTGATCAATGGATCAATCACGAGGGACGGTGATCGATCCGCTGAGATTAGTGCACAGATCACTTAGTCAAATGGACGAGTCTCGAGTCCATGGTGTAGAGACACTGGAGTGATTATGCAAGTACTTGTTAGAGAACAAGGTACTGAGCATGACCAAAGATAGTAGTCACATGGATGTCTATCCACTCGTCAGTGACTATTTATGCTGCAGTTGTATGACTGATCCTTGAACCTGCGATGCCTCATCTATTCACTGTGAGGTTGCTGTAGTTTGACGAGCATGTGAACTTGGGCCCTAGCCATTCGGGTCCTTATAGTGCGGATTGGCTACAGTAGGTTCATTTTGGAATAGGGTTGCATCTAGATGGGATCTATCGATCTTGATAGATTAGGAGTGATCCTATGTGATTTATGAGACTGAGTTCGATAAATTCCTGGCTAGGTATTTTGGAAAAAGAGTTTTCCATATCTCGAACTGGAAGTCATATAAATCTGACATATGACAGACGATGGGGTTTGACGAGATATCCATAACCTCCGTCACGTCGGGATCCATGATAGAGGGACTGTATCATACGCTAACTGCACCTAGAGGTTCAAACATTCCATTCTGCTGGGTTGCCACCACATACTGCTAGGTGTCACTAGTGGATTGTGAGATTCGAAGGCATTTACTTGGTGATCAATGAACCCTGAGAGTAGAATTGAAATCGTTTCGGTTCACTGAAAGAAGTTTCAGTGATATTGAGATGGAGATCTCAATATGTCTCACTACCAGTCAGAATAGAACCTACGAGGTCACACACATAGAGGATGTAATTAGTCAGACTATCATAATTGTGATTTAAAATCTCAATTGAAGTCAATTATCAATATGATTAGTGATTGAATTAACCCACTAAGTGTTAGTGAGTTAATGGAAGAAGAATTAAGTGGAATTGATTGCAATTGGATTGCAATTGGGTTGATTTAATGAGCCAAATCAAATTGGGTTCGACCCAAATTGATTTGGGTTCATGATTGGGTCAATTTGATTAAACCAAGGTTTGTGCGGATTTTAAAGACCATATGTCGTCGTAGGATGAATATGACTTAAGTCATGTTCACACTATGCGAACTTTAAAGTCCACATGGCGTCGTAGGATGCATGCTCCCAAATCAATTAATTCTCCTAATGAGATTAGGAATCCTAATGTGATTAGAAAATTAATCAATTGACTAAGTAGACACATGTCATACATCTATGAGCACAAAGATTGGACACTTGGCATTAATCGAATGATGGGTTATAGTCCCATACTCCTAATAAGATTAGGAGAGGCCCTAAACCCAATCTATAAAAGGATAGCAAGGGAGACATTATGAAATAATTCTCTCCTCTTCCTCTCCACACCTCCTCTTCTTTCTTCCTCCTTCTCCACGGCAGCAGGGGGTCTTCATCCTCCTCTTCTTCCACGGTAGCAAGGCAAGGAAGATCCATGTGCAAGGTTCCTCCTTTCTCTTCCTCCATCGCGAGCAAGGTTGAAGAAGAAAGATTCTTCATCAAGGAGGTAAGTTGCAGATTCTTATTTCAACTTATGATAGTCATGAAGGTCATCAAGGGCGTAACTCAGCATATAGTGTATTTTTTTTAATAAAGGTCATATAAATGTGACAAGCTGTGTTGATTGCCTCCAAAAATAGTTTTGAAGATGGCTTTCACACAATATAGTCCTAGCTATTTTTTCAAGGATTCTATTTTTTTCTTTCGGCCACTCCATTTTATTGAGATATCTTACGTGCAGAAAAATTATGTTCAATTCAATTTTCATTGCAAAACTTTTCAAATTCATAGTTTTTAATTTTGGTACCATAATTACTTCTTATTTTAAGATCTTATAAATCTTTTTCATTTGAAATTTTTTTGTATAATTTTAAAAATGCAAAAAATACTCTATTTTTATGTGCAAGAAATAACACCCATGTAGATCAGAAAAATCATCAATAATAACCAAACCAAAACATTTACAACCAAGACTTGAAGTCCTTGTTCGCCTAAATAAATCCATAAGTAAAAATTCTAATGGCCTAGAAGTTGAAACCATATTTTCTAATAGTCTATTTTATCTTTTTTCAAAATTTAACTTTAGTAGTTAGTTTTAAAATGTGGTCCATGCTTGCATGAGCCATTCACAATTTTATAACCAACCAATTTCACCGATCTTGGCATTCATGGCTACCTAGCATTGCATATTTTTTATGGATAAATGGTCAAGATTGACTGTTGAGTATACATTACCATGCCTATGCCCTGTAAACTTAATGTCATTATCATTGAGACTAGATACAACACATATAGATGCTTAAAAGATTATGTCTTAACCTATCTACTAACAAAACATTTTCAAAGAATGCAGAAGGAGTGATACTGATCTTACCGATTCCAATGATCTTCCCTTTGTCGTTGTTGCCAAAGATGACCACTCCTTTTTTTTGAGAAAAATAAAATATGATTCATCCCCTATTATGTGTCTAGCAACCCACTATCCAAGTACCTTTTTCTGTTTACTCTATGGGCTGCTAGATACACTTGCATCACAGAATTTAAGTTTTCATTTTAGGTACCGAAGCTC
Organism: Phoenix dactylifera; assembly: GCF_009389715.1. Taxonomy (NCBI): domain Eukaryota; kingdom Viridiplantae; phylum Streptophyta; class Magnoliopsida; order Arecales; family Arecaceae; genus Phoenix; species Phoenix dactylifera. Next base: position 387,791 of record NW_024067737.1, on the reverse strand, counting down.
TCTTGGATCCTTGTAGGTTAGCTATTATGGTTCTTTTTGAAACCCAAATTTTCATAATAGCGACTTTACCATTTAAGTTATTTTCTTTATGATTACAAGTAAAGTACTTGTGCCCAATGTTACCACATTTATTTGAAAGCTTGAAGATTTGATAAACATTTTCTTTAATGATCTCTGTTTTAACAGAGGATTATAGCCAAGTCCAGCTTTATCAAAAGCATCTTGTTGATTATCAAAAGTCATGTTTAATTTTTCAGAACTCAAGATAAATTTACCAACAAAAGGTTTTAGCTTGTTTACTTCTTTAATTAAGTTCTGATTTTTTTTTTTATAGTAAAGTTTGTTTTGCTTTTGAAATATTTTTATTTTCATTCATCAGAGTCTGATTTTTCAGCTTTATTCTTTTATTTTTCTAACTAAGCTTTTAAAGTTCATTTAATAAATCATAAAGCACATCCTGAAGTTCAACAAAAGTAAAATTATTTAGAGGTTTAAAATTTACCTCATCCTCATGAGCCATGAGGCATAGGTTTGCTGCTTCTTAGATTTCTTCTTCTTCTAAGCTTGATTCACCATTGTCATTCCAAGCAGCGACCATTGCCTTCTTTCTAGGGTTTTTCAAGGCCTTCTTCAATAATAGGTAGTCCACTTTAAAGTGGCAAAATTTCTTATATTCATAGCATATCAACGGCTGCTCTTTTTTCTTTTTTTTGCTTGGCTCTCCCTTAGCCAAAGGCCTTCTTCTTAATTCTTGCCTTCTTTTCATAAATCTTTTGAATTTTCTTGTAATGAGGGTCATTTCTTCATCACCCTCTGAACTGTCTAATTTCTTGCTCTTCTCTTCTAGTTGAGCAGTGGATTTGAGAGTGATGGTCCTTTTTTCCTTTGATTCATCTTCTTCCAGATTCTGCTTTATGGATAGTTCGTGAGTCATCACCGAACCTAGTAGTTCTTCAATAGGAACAACGTTGAGATCTTTGGCTTTTTGAATGGCAGTGATTTTGGCCTCCCAAGCTCTCAATAATGACTTGAGAATATTTCTTACCAAATCACTGTTAGAATATGATTTACCAAGACTTTTAAGTTGTTGCCCAAGGTGACAATCCAAGAGGGGGGGGGGTGAATTGATTTCTTCTAAACTTTTGGTGCTTTTAAAACTTTCTTAATTGAATGCAGTGGATGCTTTCTTAGGTTATTTGAGTAAGTGAAACTAATGCAAGAATAAAGGATAACACAAGAGAGAATAGAGACACAAGCACAATGCAAACACCACAATATATAGTGGTTCGGTGCTCTCCTTAGCACCTACGTCCACTCCCCAAGCGTACCCTTGGGATTTCACTATAATCACGCGGATTACAGTTGGATTGTTTTCCGGGCTCACAATCCAAAAACCTTGTTGGTTTTACGGGCTCACCAACGAACCTTTACAACTATGGTTTTCCGGGTTCACCAAAAACCTTGTTGGTTTTGCGGGCTCACCAACGAACCTATACAACTTTGGTTTTCCGGGTTCACCAAAAACCTTTGTTGGTTTTGCGGGCTTACCAACGAACCTTTGTTGGTTTTGCGGGCTTACCAACGAACCTTTACAAAGTGTTTAAGCAAATGAAAATAAAAGATTTAACTCCTATATGAGCATATAAGACAATATGAACAATAAGAAGAGTTAGAAAGAAATTATCGCTTTGAAGTTCGCTTGCTCTTCTTTGCCAAGAATGCTTCACTCTTCAAGGGGGGAAGGAGCTCTTGATGCCTCTTTGAATGTGCTCAATCCCTTTCTTTGATTCTTGGATGAAGCTCTTGATGAAGAAGATTAGGGCTCTTTTGGTTTTCTTGTGTATGCTTTGATATCCCACTCAAAAGTTGTTTCTCTCTGATGAATAGTGCCCTTTAAATAGCCTCCCACCTTCTTTGGTCAAGCCCCATCCGTCAGATTTGAAAAACTAGCCGTTACAAGCCTTGGAAAGGACAAAAAGTACATCTGCAGAACTAGCCGTTACTGTTCAGCCCGTGGTTGGGTCGGCTCAACCTGTCCTTGGGTCGACCCAACTTGGCCTTGGGTCGACTCAAACATTCCTTGGGTCGACCCTCTCAGAGAACACAGAAACATGAATTTCAAACTTCCTTCACTTGGGTCGACCCAACCATTCTTTGGGTCGACTCAAACTTCACTTGGGTCGACTCAACTTCTTCTTGGGTCGACCCTCTCAGTAATCCCAGAAGACCATTTTCTGTCTGTCTTTCTGTCTTCCATTTGGGTCGACCCTCTCAGGGTTTGGGTCGACTCAAAGTTTACTTGGGTCGACTCAACTTCTTCTTGGGTCGACCCTCTCAGTAATTCCAGAGAACCAATTTCTGTCTGTCTTTCTGTCTTGCCTTTGGGTCGACCCTCTCAGGGTTTGGGTCGACTCAAGCTTGGGTCGACTCAACCACTGTGTGGGTCGACCCTCTCAGTGAATCCAGAGAACATTTTTCCTTTGCGTTTTGAGGTTCTTTGGAGGTTGGGTCGACTCATCCTTGCCTTGGGTCGACCCAACTTACTGTTCATTTGTGCTGTTTTTGCAGGAGTGTGCCAAATGATTCCTTGAAGTGCTGGGGTCGACCCAATCAACCTATGGGTCGACTCAATTCACACTTTGCTGCAATCTCAAGGTTAGATCCATCCAAATGAACAAGACCATATATATACTTTCAATTAAGCATATGTACTGAGAGTAATGAACTTATAAATGAAGTATCAATTTAACTTATAGCATGCTTTAAATAATTGCTTGTTAATCATCAAAATAACACTATCATCCTCAATCTCCCCCTTTTTGATGATTACAAAATAAAGAGTATAAGCCTATTGATACTTGTCTTTAAAATCAGTTTATAAAAGGGATTGGATTTCAGAATTTCAGCTTTTCATATATATAAGTGAAACCTCCCCCTATATCATTAAAAATTTCCAATTTGACTTTTTGAATGGCTCCCCCTTTCATTTATAATTCATTAGCAATGAAACTTCAAAAATTTGAGATAATAAATGAGTTTCAGCTTATGTATCGGGGTGCGAGAGGTGCGTGCCAAATTCTGAATTTATATGTGCCAAATTCTGAATCTTGATAGAAATTTTTGATTTTGTGATTTTCATTGTTGCAAATTGTTCCCCCTTAGATATGTAATCTTTCTTATATGATTTTCAATTTGTTTGCCCATTTATTTCTCTTTTATTTTCATAAACTTCTTTACTCACTCTTTCTCACAAATTTAATACTCTTTCCTTCTCTTCTCCTTTATATACACTCTTTCCTACTCTTTCCTTCTCTTCTCCTTTATATACACTCTTTCCTTCTCTTCTCCCTTATATACTCTTTCCTCTTCTCCCTTTATATACTCTTTCCTTCTCTTCTCTTTTATATACTCTTTCCTTCTCTTCTCCTTTATATACTCTTTCCTTCTCTTCTCCCCCTTTTTGTTATCATCAAAAACATATATATGGGAAAAGATGCAATAAAGAACAAACTTCAGACTTCATTGATCAAAGTAGGAACATTTTCATATATTAATGCTCAAAATGATGAAAAGTACAATGTTCCACAATCAAGATATAAAGATATAAGAGAAAGACAAGATTCATAAGGGAAAAAGCAAGATACATATGAGAAAAGGCAAGATACATACGAGAACTAGATTTCTAGCCTAGGCTCTAAATATAGATGCTAAGATCAGCCTAGGGAGACTCTAATTGAGAGTGGGAAATAGGGTTTTCGGAAGAGGACAAAGGGTAAACAGTGCCCTAGATAGCTCACGGGTCCCCCTTTTAACAGTGGGGTCCCGACGTTGGGTCGACTCAAGAAACTTCTTGGGTCGACTCAACGTTGGGTCGACCCTATTCTGGGTTGGGTTGACCCAAGTGCAGAATTTTTCTTTTCTCTTCCTTTTTGTTTCTAAAAATTTTCCTTGCTTCCAATCCTTATAAATTCTTTCTGGAACAATGATACATGAGTAAGGAATCTATAGATAACAAGTTTGACTCATGTTTCATGGATTTTTAGAAATTGGAGGAATGTATCATGAAACTACTTGCTCCCTTTTATATTTCTGCAATAAAAAGGATCACATATGCCTAATTTCTTCCTTAGCGTGCAGAATCTATCTTCACTCAAGGGTTTTATAAATATGTCGGCTAATTATTATTTTTTTTTTTCAGTGCATATATGTTCAATACATATGTTTCCATTTTGCACATGATCCCTAATAAAATGATATCTTATTTCTATGTGTTTGGCTTTAGAAATGAGACATTTAAGATGTGAGCCAAAAAAGATCTCTAACTGTAGATTCCAAAGATATTTTTCAAATCAAGTGTAGATGGGATCTTTTTCAAGTTATTTCAAGAAGTATCAAGAATAATATTCAAAGAAAGGCACGGATGAAAATCCAATATTTTTTTTTTTAATATATTAAGTATATAGCAAAATGAGAGCAATCAAATTAATTTTCAGAGTATAGTATAAGAGCAGATAAAGATCAAAACTTATATGCTCGAAAAATATAAAATTATGTTGAATCATTAATTCTTAATGACTTTAAAGTTCTTTCATGATATAAAAGTATTGGGGCATAGATACCAAGACATGAATTTATGCAATGTAGGATATATAAAATTCAGGGCTTTGAAAGTTCTTTTAAACCTCTCTTAAAGACTTTCTTTTACTCCTTTAAAGATCATAGCATCAAAATCAATTAAAATGAATTGGCTCATGATTGAAACACTAAAGTGCAAGCCAATAAGAGCTCATTAGTAGATTCCAAAGTGAATTTCTAATACTAAGACAAATGGAATCCTTTTCACTTAGTTTTCAAAACAAGTGATTTACCAATTAAGTACAGATGAAAATCCAACTTTCAAAAGATATTCAATGAGGCACAAAGTTTAATACCACTTTACATTTAGTATTCTTTCTCTCATCTTTAGTTGTGAATTTACATGATTAAGTTCTATATGATCTCTCCCTCTGAAATTTTCTTTCTCCCCCTCAAGAATGTAGAGTGATTTAGAATTATTCAAAATTTATAGCAATCACTCTTTTTAATCTTTTAAGAACAAGTTATGCTTCCTCTTAATCTTTGAGAAAATGTACTGAAATATTAATCAGAAAATAATTCATTTGAAGCTCAAATTCTTTCAAAAGCATTTACATTTTCTTTCTTTTAAGAATCATTTGAGTGAGCTGAAATATTTCTAGACTTGAGATCATTCACTCTTTTAATAACATATATATACATATATTTTTGATGGAAGTCTTTAGTAATGTAGGAGAGGAAAAACATATAGATGATCATTGAAGTATATATATTTGTAGAACTCAATTTCTTAATCAAAGTTTTTCAGCAATGTATATATGAAGCACAACAAATCTTTTCAATATCAAAATAAAATCATATATTAAAAAATATTTGTTTGCAATCAAGATCATCAAAAGACACATCATTCAGACCAATTATAATAAACTTATAAGATAGAAAATGATATGTTTCAGATGCGTATCGGAGCAAACAATCAAGATATCAAAAGTAATTCTATTTTTCTTAAACCATAGTTTTCATCTAGAAATCATATTGAGTTATTCCCCAAAATGATGTAATCATTGAAGCATATAATGAAGGTTACAAAAAAAATATGACAGTAGACATATTTTAAATTAAGTTTAAGCCTTCATCAGATTCTGAATTTCATAAAAATTTTCAAAGAAGCTTTCAAGATTATAACTTGAGATATGCATCTTCTACGTTGTAGCTCATCTTAAATTAATAAGATTGAAAATACATATTTCAAAAATATTAGAGCACATCCAGAATCTTTGTAATTCATTATTGAATTTTGGTACAAATTGGAGGACATTATGTATTAATGTTAGGCAAATTAAAAGATAAATTAGCATCAATATATTCTGCCTAATTTGCAAATTCGGATTATTCTTTTCTTTTATTTTTCAGATGATATTTATTAAAATGGAAGTATCGTTTTCTTCTTCTTGTCATAAATATATTCAACTTTCAGATTTCAAAGATGATCATGAACGACAAATCTAAAATATTTTTAGAAAAATTCTTATGTAACACTCAAGCATTGGAACCAATAAGAAATTTTGTTTTTGATCAAGAGAGTACAAAAGAAATCCAAGATATCATTGATGAGTATAGAATACAAGTAAAAACAGTTTTCATTAGGCTTTGGAACACAAGTTATTTCGAAGTCAAAGGTGAAGCAAAAACTTATATACAAAGTTAAAGCCTATTCCAAATTATGAGCGTCATAAAAAGAAAAACAAATTTGCTATTGGTAGAAATATGTTTCAATCAAATTATTCAAGCATGGAGAATTTCAAACTGAATATTGAAAACATATAATTCAAAGTATGCAAAACATAACAAGCATGTCATGGATCAAAATCAATTCTTTTCAAATAAAATTTCCTTTATTTAAATACAATTTAGCACTGATTTTATCCTTAAGGTGTGTTTTCAAGTGATTGAAACTTCATTTGATTTTTCACAACCTTCTTATATATTTTCATTTTTGCCTTCTTATGCTCTATACTCTATTTGCTCCCTATCCGGTGGAGTTGGAAGGGGCACGAGGTACTACCACTAGCCTCCCTCTTGTGCCGTCCCTAATATGCCCTACACCGAATAGTTGGGTCAAATAGTGTCGGGTACTACCACTAGCCTCCCCATTGACACCATCCCTATGATGAGCAATATAGAAGGGTTAAAATGTTTACTTCAAATTTTTTTTTTTTTTGTAATTAATTACGGATTTTTATCTCTTCCAAGGGAATGTTCATATTAGTCTCACAAATGTGCCAAATATATTATGCTTGTTTTGTTTTTCCTAAAGATTGGAGTATTTGCCTTTACTTAGATTTTACTTCCCTTTAATAATTGTTCATTTTCTTTTCTTTATCTCTCTCTCTTTTTGTTATTCTCAAGTAATTTACATGAAAGAGCAGAATAAAGAAATAATCTTATATGCTGCATATAAATGTATATCATGCAAACAGCATTTTCATTATGCCCAATGATTCATAGCTTATCACAAGTTATTTTGAATTAGAGATTTGAGGCATAAACTTGTGTATTTCATGGTTATGCATTATATAGGAAAAAGTAAATTTCAATTTAATCACACCATGAAACAATCATCACTAGCATGAGAATGAAACATGATATCAAAATGATCAGCAATTAAAGGTTTAATCATGCTACCATATAATTTCAGACTATTGATTTTGCTCAACTAACTCACAAGAGAAGAGTTTAGATTACCAGTGTATTTAGCATTCTTCAAGCCAAATACCTTTTAGATTCTTTACACCCTTGGCTGAAGAAAATCTCTCTCCTTTTTTTTGTTTGCAAAGGAATGTTTATTGTATCTTTCATCAAGGTGTCCTTCAAGTTGAAATTTCTTGCTCATAAATCCTGTATCATTAATAAACTCTTTTTCTTTCTTGAAGGAAAGTCATTAGTTTCTTCAAGATACAAAACATTCATACAATATATTTCTTTAGCTAGATGACTCAACATAAGATATGACAATAATTGAATTTGAGTCACTTTACTCAAGAGATTGCCTAAATATAAGCAAGCACAAGTCACTTGAACTAAAGAGATAACTTCATTAAGTAAAATGGTTCAAGGACAAGCATGTGAGGCAATAGAAAGATTCATCAAGATCAAATCAATTTCTTATTGTCAGAAGCAATTTAGCTTAGATTCTATTTGCTTAAGATAATTATTAATAAGATATACCAGTTAAGTTTTAATCGAATTATCTTAAATAGTTGTGTCTATCAAAATTCTGATTGTTACATAGAATCAAAATGATAAACTATATTCTCAATAAAGGATCTAGTTTTAATAAGAATAGTATGAATTGATATCTCTACAACTAGTATCTTTTCATTGAATATTCTATATGCATTGCTTGAAGAGTAATATCCAAAGAAATATTTGTTTTACCAGATTTGACATTATTTTCATAAGAATATATCAAGCATGACATGTATGACTGAAAAATATAAAAGATATACAATATATCATTTTCTATTTTTTAGAAGATCAAAAGGAGTTTTCTAATAGAAACCATATGTTTGACAAGCAATGATGATAGCTTTTAACAGAAATCATTTAAGTAGATGACTATCATACAACATTGTCTTTTTCATTTCTTCAAGGATTCTATCAACTCTATTTTATTTATGGTGTTCTTGGTGTAGAAACAATTGTATTCAATATTATTTTCTGTGCACAACTCAATAAAATATTTGTTTTCAAAACTATGCCATGATACAATTTTATTTTCATAATTTGCAAACCTTTTTCATTTGAACCCTTTTTGTGAGTTTGTGCCAATGCAGAAAATATTTTAATTTAAGTGCCAAGAACAAAACCAATATTAGCTTTGAGAAATTTTCCACAATTACAAAATCAGAAAGCTTATCTCCTGGGTTCACAATCCTAGAGATCCAAATAAGTTCTTATGAAGAGTTTTCAAAGGCTAAAAGGTGAAAACAATATTTTCAGATTTAGAAATGATTCTAGTTTGTTTTTTTTTTTCTAGATAGCAAACTTTGACCTTGCAAAAATTAATCTAAGTGAACCAATGACAAGGTCTTTTGAGATTAAGTCCATGCTAGTATGAGTTGATTTTATATGCCAAAACTAGACTCTTTAATCTTGGTATTCTTAATACATATATTTAAAAAAATATACCAAGTAGACATTCTTATGTTTATGATCAATAAAAGATAATGCCATGGATAAGAACTCTCAATCAAGCATATAGAGAATTCAAAGAGTTATTCTAAGAGTATTGATTAAGCAAATTATCCATGAGTAACTGAAGCATAATATAGGAAGATGGAGTGATTTGGATATATTTTCTTTTCATACCAAAAGTATCACTTATATCACAGAAATGATTAGTACTAGCAATTTATGTTTTAATTAGATACTGAGGCAAAGAGAATGATGAGATGCACGGATTACTAATTTCATTATTCTTTTCATTTCAATTATTTTTCTAAAGTATATTTTAAGTTTCATTCTTTAATATATGTCTAGAGCACCCAATTTCTAAATTAGCATCTTTTGTTGGAGCCTTGAGTGCTAGACACACCTACAGAAAATATTCAGATTTTCAACTTAGGAACCCAAGCTCTTTTGGGTCCTTGTAGGTTAGCTATTATTGTTCCTTTTGGAACCCATATTTTCTTAATGGCTATTTTGTCCATAGGCTTGCAGATTTTAGGATTATAAGGAATGTATTTCTGCATACTCTTATTAAATTTAACAAACATCGATTTAATATAAGTAGATGATGGATTTTTAATTTTCTGTTTTTGCCTTTTAGGTTCATCAAATTTGTAATGTATAGATTTAGAAGCAATAGAAGAGATTTTGCTTAGCTTTTGTTCCTGTTTATCAACATTATAAGAATCTATTTTAAAATAATTAGAAACTGTTTTAACAAGTATATTCTTGAAAGATTTTTGGGTGTACCAAGGTTGATATCCCAATCCAACTTTATCAAATTCAGCTATTTGATTATTTATCATTAGGTTTAATTTTTCAGAGCTGAAAGTAAATCTTTCAACAACAGGTTTCAATTTGTCAACTTCTTTAGTTAATCTTCTATTGTCTTCTGAAAGCAATTCATTATTTTTCTTAAGTTTATCATAGCTTTCAGTGAGAAGTTGGTTTTTCTGATTTAGTTCTTCATTTTTCTCAATTAAGATTTTAGTTTCATCAGTATGCTTCTTAATTAATGTTTCATAATAATTAGACAGTTTCAGTTTTTCATTTACTAGGATTTTCTTTTCATTCGTCAGGTTCTTATTTTTACAAATGAGTTTCTTATATTCTTTCATTAGATCAAGAAATGCATCATGTAACTTATCACGTGTAAAATCATTTTCAATTTTATCATATACTTCATATTCAGAAGAGGAGACACTTTGTGTTTCAATACATACCTCGTCCTTGTGTGCCACAAGGCTTAGTTTCTCAATATCAGCTTGCCTCTCATCTTCTTCAGAGCTAATTTCAGATTCACTAAAAATGTTAGTACTTTCATATTTAGCCTCTAGCATATTCCATATGTCTTTAGCAGTTATGCAAGAAGATATGCAATTAAACTCATTCTCATCTAATGCACAATATAGAATATTCATAGCTTTTGCATTTTGCTGAGCCATTTTCTTATCATGATCAGTGTTTGTGTGTAGTCCATTGACTATAATACTCCATAAATCATAGTCATGTGCTTGAATGAAAGTGCGCATGCATGCTTTCCAATGTGTGTAGTTTATACCATCTAATAGTGGAGGTCTATCTGTGAATTGCCCCTCACTCATTGCACATCCCACTTGGGTTGTCATGATCTTTAACTCTTGATTGTTAGATCAATGAGCACTATTAGAGCACTTTGCTCTGATACCACTTGTTGCCCAAGGTGACAATCCAAGAGGGGGGGTGAATTGATTTCTTCTAAACTTTTGGTGCTTTTAAAACTTTCTTAATTGAATGCAGTGGATGCTTTCTTAGGTTATTTGAGTAAGTGAAACTAATGCAAGAATAAAGGATAACACAAGAGAGAATAGAGACACAAGCACAATGCAAACACCACAATATATAGTGGTTCGGTGCTCTCCTTAGCACCTACGTCCACTCCCCAAGCGTACCCTTGGGATTTCACTATAATCACGCGGATTACAGTTGGATTGTTTTCCGGGCTCACAATCCAAAAACCTTGTTGGTTTTACGGGCTCACCAACGAACCTTTACAACTATGGTTTTCCGGGTTCACCAAAAACCTTGTTGGTTTTGCGGGCTCACCAACGAACCTATACAACTTTGGTTTTCCGGGTTCACCAAAAACCTTTGTTGGTTTTGCGGGTGAGGATGATAGTGTTATTTTGATGATTAACAAGTTATTATTTAAAGCATGCTATAAGTTAAATTGATACTTCATTTATAAGGTTATTACTCTCAGTACATATGCTTAAATTGAAAACATATATATGGTCTTGTTCATTTGAATGGATCTAACCTTGAGAATGCAGCAAAGTGTGAATTGAGTCGACCCATAGGTTGATTGGGACGACCCCGACACTTAAAGGAATCATCTGGCACACTCCTGCAAAAAAACAGCACAAATGAACAGTGAGTTGGGTCGACCCAAGGTAAGCATGAGTCGACCCAACCTCCAAAGAACCTCAAAATGCCAAGGAAAAATGCTCTCTGGAGTTACTGAGAGGGTCGACCCACACAGTGGTTGAGTCGACCCAAGCTTGAGTCGACCCAAACCCTGAGAGGGTCGACCCAAAGGCAAGACAGAAAGACAGACAGAAATCGGTTCTCTGGAATTACTGAGAGGGTCGACCCAAGAAGAAGTTGAGTCGACCCAAGTAAACTTTGAGTCGACCCAAACTCTGAGAGGGTCGACCCAAATTGAAGACAGAAAGACAGACAAAAATTGATCTTCTGGGAATACTGAGAGGGTCGACCCAAGAAGAAGTTGAGTCGACCCAAGCAGACTTTGAGTCGACCCAAAGAATGGTTGGGTCGACCCAAGTGAAGGAAGTTTGAAATTCATGTTTCTGTGTTCTCTGAGAGGGTCGACCCAAGGAATGTTTGAGTCGACCCAAGGTCAAGTTGGGTCGACCCAAGGACAGGATGAGCCGACCCAACCACGGGCTGAACAGTAACGGCTAGTTCTGCAGATGTACTTTTTGTCCTTTCCAAGGCTTGTAACGGCTAGTTTTTTCAAATCTGACGGATGGGGCTTGACCAAAGAAGGTGGGAGGCTATTTAAAGGGCACTATTCATCAGAGAGAAATATCTTTTGAGAGGTTTATCAAAGAATACACAAGAATACTAAAGAGCCCTAATCTCCTTCATCAAGAAGCTTCATCCAAGAATCAAAGGAAAGGATTGAGCACATTCAAAGAGGCATCAAGAGCTCCTTCCCCCATTGAAGAGTGAAGCTTCCTTGACAAAGAAGAGCAAAGCAACTTCAAAGCGATAACTTCCTTCTAAACTCTTCTTTGTTGTTCATATTGTCTTATATGCTCATTTAGGAGTTAAATCTTTTATTTTCATTTGCTTAAACACTTTGTAAAGGTTCGTTGGTTAGCCCGCAAAACCAACAAAGGTTTTTGGTGAACCCGTAAAACCAAAGTTGTATAGGTTCGTTGGTGAACCCGCAAAACCAACAAGGTTCTTGGTGAGCCCGCAAAACCAAGTGTATAGGTTCGTTGGTGAGCCCGTAAAACCAACTAGGTTTTTGGATTGTGAGCCCGGAAAACAATCCAACTGTAATCCGTGTGATTATAGTGAAATCCCAAGGGTACGCTTGGGGAGTGGACGTAGGTGCTAAGGAGAGCACCGAACCACTATATATTGTGGTGTTTGTATTGTGCTTGTGTCTCTATTTTCACTTGCTTTACCTTCTATTATTGCATTAGCTTAACTCACTCAAATAGCTTAAGAAAGCATCCACCACACTTAATTAAGAAAGTTTTTAAAAGCACCAAAAGTTTAAAAGAAACCAATTCACCCCCCCCTCTTGGATTGTCACCCTGGGCAACAAGTGGTATCAGAGCAAGGTGCTCTAATAGTGCTCATTGATCTAACCATCAAGAGTTAAAGATCATGGCAACCCAAGTGGGAGGTGCAATGAGTGAGGGGCAATCCACAAATAGACCACCTCTATTTAATGGCACAAACTATGCATATTGGAAAGCTAGAATGAGGATATTCATTCAAGCTTCAGATTATGAGGTATGGCAAATAATCACTAGAGGACCTCACACACCCACACTCAATGTAGAAGGCACTATCATTCCTAAACCAGAAATGGATTGGAATGAAAATGATAGAAGACTTGCACAATTAAATGCAAAAGCAATAAACATACTTTATTGCTCTTTAGATGTAAACGAATTCAATAGAATATCCACTTGCTCCACTGCCAAAGAAATTTGGGATAGACTTGAGGTCACACATGAAGGGACCAACCAAGTCAAGGAATCAAAGATAAACATATTAGTACATAAATATGAATTGTTTAAAATGGATTCTACCGAGTCCATAACTGATATGTTTACTCGTTTTACTGATATTATAAATGGGCTTAAAAGTTTAGGAAAATCTTATTCTAACTCTGATTTGGTGCGAAAAATTCTCAGGTCTCTACCAAGGAATTGGGAGGCCAAGGTAACCGCCATACAAGAAGCAAAGGACCTCAACGCACTGCAGCTAGAGGAGCTTCTAGGGTCACTCATGACCCATGAGTTGACCATGAGGCAAAACTCAGAAGATGAGGTCAAGAGAAGAAAGCCCATAGCACTAAAGACTACCACCCCTAGACAACAATCTGAATCAGAAGATTCAGATGATGATGAAGATATTGATGAGGAAGGGATGGCAGTGCTTGGGAGGAAATTCAGAAAATTCATGAGAGGTAAAAATAGATTCCATAGAAAGAAGCCCTTCTCTAAAGGAAATTCAAGCAAAGAGAGGGGTAAGGATAAAGAAAAGGGTAAGGATAAAGAAAAAGAGAAAGAAACCCCTATTTGCTATGAGTGTAATAAACCCGGGCATTACAAGATAGATTGCCCAGATATGAAGTGGATAGCAAGAAAATTGAAAAAGAAAAATTTTATGGCTGATTGGAGTGAGAGTGAGGAATCAAGTTCAGAGGATGAGATCATCAAGACACGGCCCAAATATGTCATATGGCCAATGACGATGAGGTAGATTCTGAACTTGACTGTGATTTTACTGTTGATGAATTACATGATGCTTTCTTAGAACTCATGGAAGAACATAAGAAAGTAATTAATAGAAATAGAGCTCTAAAAGAAGAAAATCAATCTCTTATTAAAGATAAAATAAAATTGTCTAATAACTATGAAACGTTAAGTAGGAAATTTGAAAATGAAACCAAAAATCTAATTGCTGAAAATATTAAGTTAAAAGAAGATGCTGAAAAGTATAAATCCTTGGTAGATAAATTTACTCTTAGCTCTACTAAATTGAATTTGATACTTGATAGTCAAAGAGCTGTATATAATAAGGCTGGTTTAGGTTATAGAACAAATACAAAACAAAAACTCTTAAAGAATATTTTTGTGAAAGCTAAAAATGAAAATGTTACTTGTTATTGTTGCAATAAGATAGGACATAGAGCATATGAGTGTAACTTTAGAAAATCTAGTCAAAGCAAATCAAGTAATAAACAAAAGGTTAAGAAAGTTTGGGTTCCAAAAGGAACATGGAGTACTAACCCTAAAGGACCCAACTTAGTTTGGGTACCTAAAGTTTCATCTTGATCTTGATTGCAGGTGTGTCTTACAGCTGATAAAATGGAAAAACGATGGTATCTTGATAGTGGCTGTTCAAGACACATGACCGGTGACGAAGATCAGTTTGTCACTTTGGAACCAAAGAAAGGTGGAGTAGTTACCTATGGAGACAATGGTAAAGGTCATATCATTGGAAAGGGTAAAATTTTCATTGCTCCATCTATTTTTATAGAAAATATTTTATTGGTTAAAGGTTTGAAACATAATCTTCTTAGTATAAGTCAATTTTGTGATAAAGGATTTAAAGTTATATTTGAAGCATCTGTATGCATTATCACAAATCCTAAGGATAATAGCATTGTACTTGTAGGACAAAGGCAAAGAAACATTTATTTAGTAGATCTTCATGAATTAGGTAAGAAAAATGGTTTATGTTTAATGACTAATGAAGAAAAGAAGAATGAAACTAGTTGGCTTTGGCATAGAAGACTAGGACATGCTAGTATGGAATTAATATCAAAACTAGTTAAGAAGGAATTAATAAAGGATGTGCCAAAATTGATTTTTGAAAAAGACAAAATATGTGGACCATGTTCATTAGGAAAACAAACTAGATCATCCTTTAAATCGAAGAATGTAGTATCAACAACTAGACCATTTGAACTCATACATATGGATTTATTCGGACCTACTAGAACTACAAGTCTAGGAGGAAAGAAATATGGACTAGTTAGTGTTGATGATTTTTCAAGGTATACATGGGTTTCATTTTTGGCACATAAAAATGAAGCATTTTCAGAATTCTTGAAATTATATAATAAAATAATAAATGAAAAGAAATTCACATTGGTAGCAATTCGAAGTGATCATGGCACGGAATTTGAAAATCAACACTTCGAGGAATTCTGCACTAATAACGGAATATCACATCAATTTTCAGCACCTAGAACGCCTCAACAAAATGGGGTTGTTGAAAGGAAAAATAGGACATTGGCAGAAATGGCACGCACAATGTTGTGTGAGTCAAATCTTCCAAAGTACTTTTGGGCTGAAGCTATAAACACCTCTTGCCATATTTTAAATCGAGTTTTAATACGACCTATAACTAAGAAAACTCCTTATGAACTTTGGAAGAATAAGAAACCAACTGCAAAATATTTTAAAGTGTTTGGTTGTAGATGTTTTATCTTAAATAATGGCAAGGAGGACTTAAGTAAATTTGATGCCAAGTCAGATGAAGGTATCTTCTTAGGATACTCCACATCTAGCAAGGCATACAGAGTATTCAACAAAAGAACCTTAGTAGTGGAAGAGTCGGTAAATATCATATTTGATGAGTCTGATAGTGAGTCTGCTAGGAAAGAAAACTCTATTGATGACGATACAGGAATTATCGACTTTGAGAAGTTAAAAATTGATGACGCACCAAATCAAGATAAAGGAGAGGATTGCGTGCCACCACAACCCCAAGACGTGCCAAAAGAATGGAGGTATGTACATGGACATCCCCAAGACTTAATTATTGGTGATCCATCTCAAGGGGTAAGAACTCGATCCTCTCTTAGAAATTTAAATGATTATCTTGCTTTTGTTTCACAATTAGAACCTAAAACATATGAAGAAGCTGAAAAAGACACTAACTGGATAAATGCCATGCAAGAGGAATTAAATCAATTTAAAAGAAGTAATGTATGGACATTAACTGAAAGACCAAAGCATAATTCAGTAATTGGAACAAAATGGGTATTTAGAAATAAATTAGATGAAAATGGAGTAGTTACAAGAAATAAGGCTAGACTCGTAGCTAAGGGATATAATCAGGAAGAAGGAATAGATTATGATGAGACATTTGCTCCTGTAGCTAGATTAGAAGCTATTAGATTACTTCTAGCATTTGCTTGTTTTATGGACTTTAAGTTATATCAAATGGATGTGAAGAGTGCATTCTTAAATGGCATTATTGAGGAGGAAGTATATGTAGAACAACCTCCAGGATTTGAAAATCATGAATTGCCAAATCATGTGTTTAAATTACATAAGGCATTATATGGTTTAAAGCAAGCACCTAGGGCTTGGTATGATAGGCTAAGTAAATTTCTGATTGATAATGATTTCTGTAGAGGAAATGTAGATAAAACTCTATTTCTCAAGAAAAAGGACAAAAATCTATTAGTGGTACAAATATATGTAGATGACATAATCTTTGGTGCCACTAACGATACTCTATGCAAAGAATTTGCTAACTTAATGCATGGAGAATTTGAGATGAGTTTGATGGGAGAACTAAGTTTCTTTTTAGGATTACAAATCAAACAAACCAAAGAAGGGATTTTCATTCATCAAACTAAGTATACAAGGGAAATATTGAAGAAGTTTGGTAATGAAAATCATAAGGGAATTGGCACTCCAATGAATCCCACTAGTAAGCTAGACAAAGATGAAAAAGGGAAAAGTGTGGATATTAAGCTCTATAGAGGACTAATTGGATCCTTGCTCTATCTTACGGCTAGTAGACCCGACATTGTTTTTAGTGTAGGGATATGTGCTAGATATCAATCGGATCCTAAGGAGTCACATTTAAGTGCAGTTAAGAGGATCCTTAGATATTTAAGAGGAACCACCACCATTGGATTATGGTACTCGAGAGACTCATGTCTAGATTTGCTTGCATACTCAGATGCAGATTTTGCCGGATGCAAATTAGATAGAGCACAAGTGGCACATGCCAATTCTTAGGAAACAATTTAGTATCATGGTTTAGTAAAAAGCAGAATTCAGTAGCACTATCCACAGCCGAAGCTGAATACATAGCTGCTGGTAGTTGCTGTGCTCAAGTATTATGGCTCAAGCAACAACTAGAGGATTATGGAGTTAAACTAGATAATATTCCTATCAAGTGTGATAATACGAGTGCTATCAATCTCACTAAAAACCCAGTTCAGCACTCTAAGGCCAAACACATAGAAATAAGGTACCATTTCATTAGGGATCATGTGCAAAATGGAAATGTATGCATTGAGCATATATGCACGGAAAAACAATTGGCCGATATATTCACAAAACCACTGAGTGAAGATAGATTCTGTATGCTCAGAAGGGAATTAGGTATATGTGATCCTTTTATTGAATGAATATGGAAGGAAGTTAGTAGTCTCATGATACATTCCTCTAACTTCAAAAATCCCATGAAACATGAGTCAAACTTGTTATCTATAGATTCCTTACTCATGTATCATTGTTCCATAAAGAGCTTATAAGAATTGGAAGCAAGAAAAACTTTTTAGAAGCAAAAAGGAAGAGAAAACAAATTTCTGCACTTGGGTCGACCCAACCCAGAACATGGGTCGACCCAACGTTGAGTCGACCCAAGAAAATTCTTGAGTCGACCCAACGTCGGGACCCCACTATTAAAAGGGGGCCCGAGAGCACATCTAGGGCACTGTTTGCCCTTTGTCTTCTTCCAAAAAGCTTGGTCCCCACTCTCCAATCTCCACCAAACTCCTCCAAACAGTAGATTTCTTTAAGATCTTGGAGAAATGGGTCCCAAACGAGCCGTAGCCAAAAGATCCGGAAGAGTGAGCCGAGTTCAACAAGAGGAAAGGCGCCCTACCGAGCCTTCTCCCGTGTCTCCACCACGTGAGGCACGTGCGGAGGTCCCTCCTCCTCCTTCCCCCTCAGTGCTTCTTGCAAGATTTGCGGGGAGGCCGGTTACTACCGGAAGAAGGATCCATTCGGAGTTTTTCAACCAAGAAGAATTTCGAATTTGGGAATGGATCCAAAGACAAGGATGGGAGTATCTTTGCTCCCTTGATGTGGTGATATACCCCGGATTAGTCCAAGAGTTCTACGCCTTCCTCAAAACTGGTATGGGAGGGCTTGTTTCAGATGTTAGAGGTGTTCGGATCCGGGTATCCGAGGAGAGCTTAAGTGAGCTACTACACCTACCTTGCACAGGAGCTACTCCGGAAAGATCAGATAACAAGATGAGAGCTCTTCAGCTGATCATGGAAAATGAGAACTTCGATTTCTCTCAGAAGGTAATAGCTAGTTCTCTTTCCGCCGAGATGAGGTTGTTGCTAAATATGATAAATAGAATTCTATTTCCGAAGACCGGTAGATTTGATCTCATCTCAGAGCGAGATCTTGCAGTTATGGAGTGCATGATTAGAGGGATTCCCCTAAATCTTCCGGCCATGATATTGAAGCAAATGAGAAAGGTGATAAGCAGCAACAGGGTATCATTGCCTTATGGCATGATACTTACACTGATCTTCCGTCAGCATGGATTACCTCTCGAGGAGGAAGCATTCAAGAATCTGCACCCCACAGACACGTACACTGCACGGTCACTCATACGCATGGGTTATGAGAAAGTGAACGGGCAGTGGATACATACTGGTGCAGGCATTCAGGGTGAGGCACCAGAGGGAGAGGCACCAGAGGGTGAGGATGAGGAGCCTATGGATCATCCTACTGCACCCTCAGAGGCTGGACCATCGTCATCTGCTCCTCCGACAGATACGGATGACTTCTGGAGCAGGATGACAGAGCTCATGACAGCTCAGGCGAGGACTATTACTGACGGGCTCACGAGCCGATTGGACGCCCGCTTGGATGTCATGTCTGCTGATATCAGTGATCTGAGGCAGCAGATTGGAGCACTCAGGAGAGAGAGAGAGACACATGGACCTTCTGTGCCACAGGCTGCTGAGTCAGAGATATCGGCACAGAGTCATCCAGCTCGACGTGCTCCACGCCAGACCCAGTCTCACCAGTTTCGACCTCCCCTCGCTACTTATGCTAGGCGGATGAGGACTAGATCCCAGCCATTAGATTCTCCCTAGGCTGATCTTAGCATCTATATTTAGAGCCTAGGCTAGAAATCTAGTTCTCAAATGTATCTTGCCTTTTCTTATATGTATCTTGCTTTTTTCCTTATGTATCTTGCTTTTCCGTCATATCTTTAATTCTTGATTGAGGAACATTGTACTTATTTTGGGAATTAATGTATGAAAAATGTTCCTATTTTGATCAATGAAGTCTAAAGCTTTTTCGTTATTGCATCTTTTCCCATATCTATGTTTTTGATGATGACAAAAAGGGGGAGAAGAGAAGAGGAAAGAGTATATAAAAAAAGTTATGAAGGAAAGGGTAGTATATAAAGGGAGAAGAGGAAACAGTATATAAAGGAGTATATAAAGGAGAAGAGAAGGAAGAGTATAAAGGGGGAGACGAAAAGATAAAGTATTCACTCTAAGAAAAGAAAGAGTATTTCATTTATGAGAAAGAGTGAGTAAAGAAGTTATGAAAAGAAAAGAGAAATAAATGGGCTAAACAAATTGAAAATCATATAAGAAAGATTATATATCTAAGGGGGAGCAAGTTGTAACAATGAAATTGACTAAATCAAAAATTTCCATCAAAATTCAGAATTTGGCACGCACCTCTCGCACCCCGATACATAAGCTGAAACTCACATTTTATCTCAAATTTTTGAAGTTTCATTGCTAATGAATTATAAATGAAAGGGGGAGCAATTCAAAAAGTCAAATTGGCAACATTTGAATGATATAGGGGGAGATTTCACTTATATATATGAAAAGCTGAAATTCTGAAATTCAATCCCTTTCATAAACTGGTTCTAAAGACAAGTATCAATAGGCTTATACTCTTTATTTTGTAATCATCAAAAAGGGGGAGATTGAGGATGATAGTGTTATTTTGATGATTAACAAGTTATTATTTAAAGCATGCTATAAGTTAAAATGATACTTCATTTATAAGGTTATTACTCTCAGTACATATGCTTAAATTGAAAACATATATATGGTCTTGTTCATTTGAATGGATCTAACCTTGAGAATGCAGCAAAGTGTGAATTGAGTCGACCCATAGGTTGATTGGGACGACCCCGGCACTTAAAGGAATCATCTGGCACACTCCTGCAAAAAAACAGCACAAATGAACAGTGAGTTGGGTCGACCCAAGGTAAGCATGAGTCGACCCAACCTCCAAAGAACCTCAAAATGCCAAGGAAAAATGCTCTCTGGAGTTACTGAGAGGGTCGACCCACACAGTGGTTGAGTCGACCCAAGCTTAAGTCGACCCAAACCCTGAGAGGGTCGACCCAAAGGCAAGACAGAAAGACAGACAGAAATCGGTTCTCTGGAATTACTGAGAGGGTCGACCCAAGAAGAAGTTGAGTCGACCCAAGTAAACTTTGAGTCGACCCAAACTCTGAGAGGGTCGACCCAAATTGAAGACAGAAAGACAGACAAAAATTGATCTTCTGGGAATACTGAGAGGGTCGACCCAAGAAGAAGTTGAGTCGACCCAAGCAGACTTTGAGTCGACCCAAAGAATGGTTGGGTCGACCCAAGTGAAGGAAGTTTGAAATTCATGTTTCTGTGTTCTCTGAGAGGGTCGACCCAAGGAATGTTTGAGTCGACCCAAGGTCAAGTTGGGTCGACCCAAGGACAGGATGAGCCGACCCAACCACGGGCTGAACAGTAACGGCTAGTTCTGCAGATGTACTTTTTGTCCTTTCCAAGGCTTGTAACGGCTAGTTTTTCAAATCTGACGGATGGGGCTTGACCAAAGAAGGTGGGAGGCTATTTAAAGGGCACTATTCATCAGAGAGAAATATCTTTTGAGAGGTTTATCAAAGAATACACAAGAATACTAAAGAGCCCTAATCTCCTTCATCAAGAAGCTTCATCCAAGAATCAAAGGAAAGGATTGAGCACATTCAAAGAGGCATCAAGAGCTCCTTCCCCCATTGAAGAGTGAAGCTTCCTTGACAAAGAAGAGCAAAGCAACTTCAAAGCGATAACTTCCTTCTAAACTCTTCTTTGTTGTTCATATTGTCTTATATGCTCATTTAGGAGTTAAATCTTTTATTTTCATTTGCTTAAACACTTTGTAAAGGTTCGTTGGTTAGCCCGCAAAACCAACAAAGGTTTTTGGTGAACCCGTAAAACCAAAGTTGTATAGGTTCGTTGGTGAACCCGCAAAACCAACAAGGTTCTTGGTGAGCCCGCAAAACCAAGTGTATAGGTTCGTTGGTGAGCCCGTAAAACCAACTAGGTTTTTGGATTGTGAGCCCGGAAAACAATCCAACTGTAATCCGTGTGATTATAGTGAAATCCCAAGGGTACGCTTGGGGAGTGGACGTAGGTGCTAAGGAGAGCACCGAACCACTATATATTGTGGTGTTTGTATTGTGCTTGTGTCTCTATTTTCACTTGCTTTACCTTCTATTATTGCATTAGCTTAACTCACTCAAATAGCTTAAGAAAGCATCCACCACACTTAATTAAGAAAGTTTTTAAAAGCACCAAAAGTTTAAAAGAAACCAATTCACCCCCCCCTCTTGGATTGTCACCTTGGGCAACAGCGGGCTTACCAACGAACCTTTGTTGGTTTTGCGGGCTTACCAACGAACCTTTACAAAGTGTTTAAGCAAATGAAAATAAAAGATTTAACTCCTATATGAGCATATAAGACAATATGAACAATAAGAAGAGTTAGAAAGAAATTATCGCTTTGAAGTTCGCTTGCTCTTCTTTGCCAAGAATGCTTCACTCTTCAAGGGGGGAAGGAGCTCTTGATGCCTCTTTGAATGTGCTCAATCCCTTTCTTTGATTCTTGGATGAAGCTCTTGATGAAGAAGATTAGGGCTCTTTTGGTTTTCTTGTGTATGCTTTGATATCCCACTCAAAAGTTGTTTCTCTCTGATGAATAGTGCCCTTTAAATAGCCTCCCACCTTCTTTGGTCAAGCCCCATCCGTCAGATTTGAAAAACTAGCCGTTACAAGCCTTGAAAAGGACAAAAAGTATATCTGCAGAACTAGCCGTTACTGTTCAGCCCGTGGTTGGGTCGGCTCAACCTGTCCTTGGGTCGACCCAACTTGGCCTTGGGTCGACTCAAACATTCCTTGGGTCGACCCTCTCAGAGAACACAGAAACATGAATTTCAAACTTCCTTCACTTGGGTCGACCCAACCATTCTTTGGGTCGACTCAAACTTCACTTGGGTCGACTCAACTTCTTCTTGGGTCGACCCTCTCAGTAATCCCAGAAGACCATTTTCTGTCTGTCTTTCTGTCTTCCATTTGGGTCGACCCTCTCAGGGTTTGGGTCGACTCAAAGTTTACTTGGGTCGACTCAACTTCTTCTTGGGTCGACCCTCTCAGTAATTCCAGAGAACCAATTTCTGTCTGTCTTTCTGTCTTGCCTTTGGGTCGACCCTCTCAGGGTTTGGGTCGACTCAAGCTTGGGTCGACTCAACCACTGTGTGGGTCGACCCTCTCAGTGAATCCAGAGAACATTTTTCCTTTGCGTTTTGAGGTTCTTTGGAGGTTGGGTCGACTCATCCTTGCCTTGGGTCGACCCAACTTACTGTTCATTTGTGCTGTTTTTGCAGGAGTGTGCCAAATGATTCCTTGAAGTGCCGGGGTCGACCCAATCAACCTATGGGTCGACTCAATTCACACTTTGCTGCAATCTCAAGGTTAGATCCATCCAAATGAACAAGACCATATATATACTTTCAATTAAGCATATGTACTGAGAGTAATGAACTTATAAATGAAGTATCAATTTAACTTATAGCATGCTTTAAATAATTGCTTGTTAATCATCAAAATAACACTATCATCCTCATAAGTCCATGTATAATATTTGTAAAATGAGCAAACTTGCCAGAAATTGACTCACTAGACTCTATTTTAAAGAGCTCATAATTATGAAGCACATTGATTTTAGATTCTTTAACCTAGTTAATTCCTTCATGAGTTACCTCTAGCCTATCCAAAATTTCTTTAGCAAATAAGCAAGTTGAAATACTATTAACTCATTGGCATCTGATGAACAATATAAAATATTCGCGGCCTTAACATTTAGTTGTCCCATTCTCTTGTTTAATTCATTCCATTTCTCTTTGGGTTTGGGAAAAGATACACCATTAGTAATCTTTGTGGATGTGTGTGGTTTATTGGTTGTGACACTCTATATGTTATATTCTAGTGTTTGAATAAAAATGTGCATGCGATCTTTCCAAAAGGTGTAGTTGGTGCTATTAAACGGAGGAGGTCTGTTCGTAGACTTACTCTCGAGAAGAGAGGTACCAACAAGGGTTGCCATAGATTTTAACTTTTAACAATTAGATCAATGAGTGGCTCAAGTACTGGGCTCTGGTACCACTTGTTGCCCAGCTATGTAGCCCAAGAGGGGGGATAAACTAGATTTTTCAAAAACATTATCTAACAATACAGCGGAATAAAAATGTTTAACATAAGAATATTAATTTCAGCTAATAAGCACTAAGTATGAAAAAAATTAAAGCAAGAAAAGCAAGCAAGACAAACACAAGAGATTTATAGTGGTTCGGTGCCAATACTGCACCTACATCCACTTTCCAAGACTTTCTTCTTAGAAATTTCACTATAATCTATAACCCTAATTATAGCCCAATTATTTTTTGGGTTCCCAATCGAACCCAGTTGATTTATTCATGTCAATCAACCAGAATCTTCAACCGATTGTTTTTTGGGTTCACAATCAACCCAGTTGATTTTTTTAGGTCAATCAACCAAAATCTTCAACCGATTGTTTTCCAAATTCATAATCATTCTAGTTGATTTTTTAGATGATCAACCAAAATTGTTTTTCCGAGCCTATCTTAGGCTCAACACAATCCAATTTAAGATTTGGACGGACCTTTTCTCAAAGTTTCAATTTTTGAAACTTGTTACAATAAAGAATAGAAAGTTGACAGTTAATACAGTTAATAGAGCCGTTGTGAGATAAAAACAACCATTTAGACTCGCAGAAAAACTAGTTGTTAATATTGTCAGGCATAGTCGGGTCGACTCGCCATTTTCAGAGATCAACATGGAATTTCTAAGAGTCGGCTCATGATCTTCATGAGTTGTCTCGAGCTTGTTTCTGTTTTTGCTATACTGTATCTTTCGTTTGTGGCACTTATCGAGTCTGGTCTCTCAATTCAGAATCAACTCAATATTTCTAGGAATCGACTCGTTGTTTTTAGGGGTCGACTCATCAATGGACTAAATTTTACTTTTCTTTATCTTTCTACTATAGCCATTCCGCGGTCAACTCGTTTCTTTCTAAAGTCGACTCCTATTTGTCTGGAGTCGCCTCAAGAATTTTATAGGTCGACTCACCAACACAATGATTTTCTCAGCTCTCTGTCTTTTCTCTATGGCCTTGTGAGGTCAAAGGAAAACCTGGTTGATCCTCTGACCAAGCTATTAGACTGAGAGCTAGTGGGCAAAAAATCAAGGGGGGATGGATGCCCATTACAGAGACGATGTGATGGATACCCAATTTCTATAATTAGAGATTCCATGAAGGAGGTTTAATGAGAAGAACAAAATCATAGAAAATCTTAGGGACCACTATTATTTCCTATCCACCATCATATACGATGATTGATGGAGTCCCTCCCTATGGTGTATGACAGTGTGAATGCGGTGAGAACAGTATCAAGCTCGATGCTCTTAATACATCCATAGTTTTTAATTTGGGATGGGGTGCCAATTGTAGTACAATCCTGATGAATAACAACTATATGTGTAGGAGTAAGGCTGCTCTCTATGAGGCATAGACAAATCTCTAGAGAACTCATGAACATTCAAATAGGTGCATGGCCGTAAAGGCACCATCCCACTGGAATTTGTTTTGTTTAGAAAAATTATATTAATAACAGGTTTGGTTGCATCACACTAAAAGAATTTGGTTAAAGAAGCTTAGCCCCACCATATTACTGTGATCCCAAGGTTGTCATCCAAGGAATAGTTCAAGCTTATCAGGTACCATTAGCATATATAACTTTCTTGTGTCTCTTGCTATATCAGAGAAGTGTTTTGAAACATGTGGAAGATTGTTAGTTTTTTTAGTATTTCAAAACACCTCAAATTCCATTATTTTTAGCGCACATGCAAGGAACCTGCTTGAACACAAACATTTATTTGTTATGTGGTCATAATGAGAACATATTTGCATATTGCACGTATTACTATCCTATGTAATCTGATTATGAAATAGTGAAGGCAAGGCAATACATCCTCTTGACTTTTTGCAAGCTTTGCTTACTATATTTACTATTATTTTATAATTCTTGTACAAGTATAAAAATTGAATTTAAGGAAAATAGAAACAGAAATAGAATTATGTGTTGCACATTCATACGCCATACAAATTTACATGGTCCAACTTATCAAACTCTTGTGAGTCATTACATACCCTTAACAAGGATTAGACAACTGGCAGTGGAATTAATTTTTAGGTCATTGGAGGGGATGCGTCGATGCCAACATGCCACACTATGTTTTACCAATTGTCGCCAAGGAAAGTGAAATTTAGTAAAATAAGTAATGCCAGATAAATAGGAAGGAGGAATCAAGAAGTCCCCGCATTCTAAGGAGCGGGGGCCTGACCCGAAGACCATGGGAGGGGAGAAGTGTCGATGTTAAAAACCTCTCTTTTTTCCTCCGATTTCTCTTTCCCTTCCCTAGTTGTCTCTCTCTTCCCCTCTCTCCCTCTCTTCCCACCCCCTTTAAAGGCCACGAGTGGGTCCAAACGACCAGCGACTCTCTCGTCTTCTCCGCCCTCTCTTCTTCTCCGCCCCACCTCATCTCCTTTCCCTTCTGCTGCTCTACCGCTTCCAGGTATCTATTTCTCCTCCAGGACTCCCTTTTGAGTTGTTTTTTCCACTCTTTGCTGGTTTTGGGCTTTTTTCTTGTTTCTTGGGTGTTTTTTGGTCTGGATTTGTTGATTCGGGGGCTGGGATTGGGTTTTTGTTCCGTTTTGTTGCGTTCTGGGCTGTTGTATGGCACTTTTTTTGTTCTCGTTCTCCTACCTTGGTGTTTTTTTTCTTGTTGGAGGTTTGTGGGAATAAATTGCTGCTTGTTTGGGAGCTGTAGACTTTCGAAAGGAAGCATCTTGGTGCGGTTTTTGGTTTTGTTGTCCTTGTTGGATGTTGGAAGTTGTGTCTTGTTGATGCATCCGCCTGCTTTTTAGATTTTCCTTTCCTCCTCTGGACACAGGATTGCGTCTTCTTTGTCGTTTTCACGTTAGAATTGGGGAATTAAAGTGGGTTCTAATTCTATTTAAGCATGAAAGTTGGAATATTTTTTCCCTTTTCTGGTTTATCAATTGTGATCTCGTTCCTCTTCTTATTTCATGTGATCTTGCATTGGAATATTTTCTAATTGGTTTCAAGAGAATCTCTTTTGGTTATTTTATTATTGGAATCTTATGGTTTTATTTCTCTCTCTGATTTTCTTTTCTGTTTAATTGTTTTTGTGGTGTTTACGCTTTTTTCGAATAATTGTATGCATGTGAATTTATTGCTATTTATTTACAGGAGGATTTGACATTTCAAATTGGTCATTAATTGGCATTGGAGAGGTTTTATTTTGATTTTTCTGTTGAAATTTCACTTTTAGGCCTTAACATGTGAACGTTTATTAATATGGCTTGTTTTTCCATCTCCATTACTATTCTGCAATTTGAATTTTTATGAGTGATCTGTCATGGGTTTTTGTTGGCACAGCTATCTTGCTCTGGCGGGTGATCACCAGTTTACATTGCAGAAGAAGAGGGATCTTCATCCCCCTAAATTCTGTGTCAGGGGCATTGTTTGATTCTCGTGTTGTAGTCTGAAAGTTCTTTCTCCCATGCTACCTGTCAACAGGAGTAGAGGTCAGCCTAGGGCTGGTAGATCCTGGCCCTTTTCAGGTTTCTGCTATTGATTAGCATATTCTAGTTTCTTTTTTTATAGTTGTTTGAGTTAACTTTTCTGGACACACAACCAGAATTATAGCTTAACAAATTCAGTTTTTGGGATATTACTTTCTAAAATTACATGATTGAAGTTGGTGATCATGGTAATCATGCTCATATTCTTATTTTGTTACTTTTTTGGTAGTTGTTTTTATTATTAATTGAGATATATATAGCTATTGATGAAATATAATTCAAATGTTTTCTTGTTCCTTTATCAGAATTTTTGGTATTGTTTGCGTATATAATTTGTGCTGATAACCTTTTACTGTGTACATGCTGTGGAAATGCTGAATTTTTGGACTATGTCAATACATACATATTTCTTAATGCCTTTAAGATATATTGTTTCTATCATTGCTCTGATTCTGTTATTTCTACATGGATCTGAAGGCTTCCACCTTACAGGAATGGATTGCTCAGATTCGAGACACAAGCCTCATTTTCTTGGAAAAGTTCTTATGGCTGCTATTCTCACAGCCTTGTGCATATTCATTTTGAAGCAATCCCCTGGTTTCGGTGGTGAAAGTGTGGTAAGCTTTCAAACTATATATAGATATACATATGCATATACATATATATTGTATGTGACTATGTGTAGTATTTTTGTTGACTGGATATGGATTTTTGGTTGGATAGGCTTTTATCCTCAGTTTTTCAATCAATATGTTTTCATTTCTTGTTAGATTTTGTCTTCCAGCTTAAGCTTTTTTATATGGCATGGGTTCCTAATTGCATCATGGAATTTAGATATAGAGTTGTAGTTGAGTCCAATGTTGCTTGGATATGTAGGTTGACTCATCCATTTGTGTTTGTGTCTTGGATTGCATGGAGGTTGGGATTGCCGTTTATCCTCAGACACTTGTTAGCTAGATTGACATTTTGGCTGAAACCAATTGGTTTTGGTTGTAATCAATATGAAATTGCCAGAGTTTTGGCAGTGCCTGCCAGATCAATCGAAATTGACTCGGTTAAGTCCACTTTCCATCAGTTTTGGATTTTTGGACAAAACTACCATTTTGAAGATAAAAACCTTCAGTTTTATGCATATATTTACAGGTTGTGAACAAAACACTTAGGAAGCATGTCCATGAGATTTAACTTGAATATTGTCTGAAGAAAGTAAAATCTAAAGCATTTAGATGTCAGTGTATAAATGATTGGAAGTCAAATTTTATAGTAGCAGACCTTTGCTGTATAAGTGTTATGAAGTAACAAAAAAAAAAGGAAAAAATAAAATAAAATGCATTATCTTGTTTTACATAAATTTGTAATTGGTATGTTATATTCTTATCAATTACATATTACGATTATAAAATGATATCTAGATTCTGTCTCTACAGCTTCTTTTTCTTTGTTAGTTCGTTTTAGGGTTTTACCTTTTAGCTAATATTTTACAGTTTCTAAAGGTGTTGAACCACTAAATTTTGCATGCCCTCAGAGGTTTCAAACACTATGATGTACTCTCAGCTGATGCCTCAGTATTTATTGACCTGTTTTATATTATTTTTTTTTAATGTTGTCCTATATTTTATTTGATTCTTTTACTTTTTTCCACTAAAAGTCTAAAATTTAAATCGAGACTTTTGCCTCCACCAAATCTACTAAACCCGAAACTCACTTGCTTGGCCTAAATCAATACTAGTTTTGAAATCTTGGTGAAACCTTTTTTTTTGTCTGTGGTTGTGCACCATGTTTCGTAGTTCCTTCGGACTCTTAGGATTTATAGCAAAATTTGTCAACTAACTGAAATTTATGATGTCAGAATTTTTGTGGTGATTTTAGGTGTGATATTGCTTAATTTGCATCATGAATTGTGTTGTAGGCTTCAGTAGTGTAGACATATGCTTGGATTATACTCAACACTGAAATGTTTTTGCATGTCAGAAATCCTGAAAAGTAACTACCTACTCTCTCCCTCACCCCCCTTCCTCCCTCTCTCAAGATTATAGGTCTCTCAATTATTCATCAGTATTTTTAGATCTTAACATGTGAGCTTGATTGGATTAGTGAACCAGAGAACAAAAATGATTGGATTAGTGAACCAGAGAACAAAAATGATTGGACACTGTATGTAGTACTTTGTTTTGTGGGTTAAGAATTATTCTGGCCCATAGAAACTTGTGATTACTCTTTTCTTGTCAACATGGGAAGTTGATAGTCGACCTAAGGTAGGATAGCTACAGGTAATAGGTTTGCAGGCTATAGCCAAATTGAGGTGCCTAAAACATAATCTTATTTTTAAATTCATCTTCACTCCATTTTCCTCTGAAATGGCATTGATATTTGTTATATCCTTTTGTTCTGCTTCCCTTTTTATGGAAGAATAAGGTGCTATGGATTATTTTGGTGACATTTTTGACAAGATCAATGTAGGAATTACGCAGCTTCTAAAATTGATTGTCAAGATCACCGTAATATCTTGGTACATAGCTGAGAAATGGGGCAGAATTTAGGTGTTTGTTTGACTAAAATTGTTCATAGACAAAAAGTTTAAATAGGGCATTGTCAAATATATTTGCAGTAAACAAATGAGATAGATAAGGATATGCAAATTGAGTTGTTGCTGTTGTTGTTGTTATTTTGTATAACTATGGGACAAGGATGTTTCCTTTGATAATCTTAAGATGTAATTTGTAATCTGCTAGAAAAATGACAAAATTGCTCATAACTGGCAACCAGTGGGGTAATTTCAGAAGGCCTCCTATACCTTCGGAATTGGAAGACATAGTTATCGATATTCATTAATTTTATCCATATTAGAAAGAGTTTGAGGCTATGTGGATAGATGAAGAACACTTGACAGAAACCTTTATACTTGGCAACAATTAAAAAGGGATATGATTGTTGAGGGATTTAAGTGTACGTTACCTGCAGAAGAAAGAAAAGGGAAAAAAGGAAAAAAGAAAAATAAAATTGTGCATCTCTTATTCTTTCTGCTGGGTATTTTTCTGTACATTCCAACTGCATCAGTGAGATACCTGTCATGGGATTATAAAATTTTATTTTCTTTGGTAATCTCTGACAATGGACTCCAAAAAATAATGTTATAATTTTTCTCATAACAATAAGTGGTTTATCGATTATATTAATGGATATTACTGCGCCTTCTTTTTCATTTTCCTTTTCTGAATCAGTATTGTTTTGATCTTTAGTAAGATGTTTGATTTCTATAACCGATTTCATTTTCAAGCTATGGCTCATGTGACCCACATTTCAGCTTCACATTTGCTTAGTGCAACTCTGCTGCCTTCTTCCCTCTATGATGTGGTAGTTACTTAATACAGTTGGTTTGTTTTTGGTGCTACAATTCTGGAACGCTTCCTTTCCTTGTTCTTCTGGCTTCCCTTTTAATGACGTTGATTTATCTTGCATCTTACAGTTTGCTCGTCATGAACCTGGGGTCACCCATGTCTTAGTAACAGGTGGTGCTGGATATATTGGCTCACATGCTGCACTTCGACTCTTGAAGGACTCATATCGAGTGACAATTGTGGTAATTCACCGTTTTTCGTACAGACATTTTTTGTACGCTGATCACTATTGGTATGAACAGTTTAAAGTATTTTTACAGGATAACCTTTCTAGGGGAAATATTGGAGCAATTAGGGTTCTTCAGGAGCTTTTCCCAGAGCCAGGGAGACTTCAATTCATTTATGCTGATCTGGGCAATGCAAAAGTTGTATCCTTATCAGATTGTTTTTTACACATCGAGACTTTTCTTTTGTCAAACTTTTTTGTGAGATGGACTTCGAGGTTCATTCTTTAACCGGTTATCAGGTCAATCAAATATTTGCAGAAAATGCATTTGATGCTGTTATGCACTTTGCAGCTGTTGCATATGTTGGGGAAAGTACACTTGAACCTCTTAGGTATGCTCATCTTTTCTAGATATTTCATCTGGGCAAAGAAGTCACTGATTTGTCTTGGCTCAATTACTGCAGCATCAGTTTTATTGCTACATGAATCAAAGTTTTTGAAAACTGTATTGCTACAATATGGCATTGCTTGACACTCCATAAGCTTTTAAACTAGAATTTGCAGTTCTGTTAGATACTTTCTCAAACCAGGCCTAAGCTAACAGCCTTCCTTATATGTAACTGCTATATTGTTTGAGAAAAGAAAAGCATTATATGTGTTGCTTTGGAATTCTTTTTTCTAAACTATGCAACATTTTATTTATTTTCGAATGAAACACAGTTTTTATTAAGGTTTTGCTTTAACTCTATTCTGCACGGCACAAATTTCTTACTGGCTGGAGGGCACCTGCCCTCTTGTTGATACAAGAGATCTAGGTTCAATCCCATGCTCCCTCTTACTTTTTCCAGGCTTCCATCGGTCCTAATTCTTCAGAAAAGGGGAAAAAACTTAGTGGCTGGTAGATCATGTTGGGCTTTAAGGCTCCAAAGCTTAGAAATGAAAAAACATCACAACATTTCTCTTATGTGAGAAACAATCATTTAACCAATTTCTGTTGCTTTCTCAAAGTGATTTAACAGAAGTTCACCTATCTCCACACATCCTCGGGCTAAGTTTCCTGTTCTGTGAATAAGGCCAATGCATTAAGTAAGTCCAGATATCTCCCATATCATATTCATTTATGTCATGGATATAGCTAAGTCCATTAAAAACTTTGTTCGCCCTCTCTTTTATTTTGGTGGTTGTGCTTCTCCTTTCACTTGGCAAGGGAATCTATACAACTGCTACATTTTACCTATCCCTGGATATCGTTGTGGTGGATATTAATCATTTACATGAACTAAACAGAAAATGGCCATTGCATCACCTTGTAAGTCAATTAGCAAATGTATAAGATCAATAGAAGTTTTGAACTTTTGATAGTGGGATCCCATTAACATTTGTGATTGAATGTGGCACTGCAATCCTGTTGAATGTGGCGTTGAAGTCCTGCTAGGTTTTCTGGCTTTCACCTTGGCAACTTGGGTTCCGAGCGGGCATTGGAGGGTGGAACACAAATAGGAGATGGCTTCTTCTTTATATAATATCCTTTGCAACTTCTCAGATGAAGCAAAACTTTTATGTTAGACTAATTTGTTTGAATATTTAAATATTGATGGAGAACTATATCAAAATAGTTGGGCTTCATTCATTTGGAATGTGCAAACGCCATTAATTTCTATTTTTGATTTATTACTATATTACTTCATTTTCAATTGTCAATACTTTTGCCGTGTTTGGCATTTTGTTTCACTGAAATGCCATTTTATTGATCATTCACTCTAGGGTTTTTTTTCCCCCTTATCACCTTGTGATACTATTTCTATTGTATCTGTGATCAAATGCCATTGTTTCAGAAATATGTTATCTCAGGTTTACCATTTCTTATTTTATTTACATTATTCTGCTACAGGTACTATCATAATATCACTGCAAACACTTTGGTCATTCTGGAGGCTATGGCAGCACGTGGTGTTAAAACTCTCATTTACTCGAGTACATGCGCAACTTATGGGGAGCCGAAAAAAATGCCTATTACAGAAGAAACTCCTCAGGTTAGAATAGAGTAACATCCCTGTGTCTGAATGGACTGGTGACATTGCATTTGCTTTGTTGGTTTGTGGTCATATTAGACCTATTAATAGACATATATTAAAAAGGAGAACCTGCTTACAATAGCATGCCTAAATAATTTGACCATAGTGGTCATAATGGATTGCAATAGAATTCATAAATTAATTTAGAAGAAAATATTATATTAGGCTGGGAAGTTTGGAACTCTGTTATTGGAACTTATGTTTGTTACATGCAGTTTCCTATCAACCCATATGGGAAGGCCAAGAAAATGGCAGAGGACATCATTTTGGATTTCTCAAAGAATTCAGATATGGCTGTGATGATCTTAAGGTACGTTGCTTCCAGTAGACAAACTGTTGAATGGGATTGTGAATGGAGATTAATAACTCTAACCACGACACATCAGATATTTCAATGTCATTGGGTCAGATCTAGGGGGAAGGTTAGGCGAGGCTCCTAGACCTGAATTACGAGAGCATGGACGTATATCTGGTGCATGCTTTGATGCTGCATTAGGAATAATTCCAGGGCTGAAGGTACAGTGCTGTGAAACCACAATGCTAAGAAATACCATTTCGGATAGAAATTGATGTTGTTGTTGGCCTTGTTCACAGGTTAAAGGAACAGACTATCCCACAGCTGATGGAACTTGTATAAGAGATTATATTGATGTCACTGATCTGGTTGATGCTCATGTGAAAGCTCTTGACATGGCAAGGCCTAACAAAGTTGGTATATACAATGTCGGCACTGGAAAAGGTCATTAGAACTTCTCCCAAATGTTCCTTTCCTGCTGTTGTTTCTTCTCAGTTTTCTACTGTTGCATGAGAGGAGCTTGTAGCAATTGATATGAATTTTGAATTTTATCATATACATTAAACTGTTTCTGCAGTCAGGTGCTTGTAAGTAGTAGGTGCAAAATACTGTGATTTCACTAGTGGGTTCAATTAACATCAAAAATTTTCTAAAAATGTTGTCGTATTACTTATCAGGTAGATCAGTTAAGGAGTTTGTGGAAGCCTGCAAGAAAGCAACCGGGGCTAATATTAAGGTTGAATACCTTGACCGCAGACCAGGTGACTATGCTGAGGTATACAGTGACCCTTCAAAGATTAATCGTGAACTTAACTGGACGGCGCAGTACACTGATCTTCAGGAGAGCCTTTCCATTGCATGGAAATGGCAGAAATCACATCGAAATGGCTATGGATCACCCTCGGTCATGACTGCTTGATTCGGCTTTTTGAATCATTGATAAACTTTGGATGCGGACATGGGCTTTGAGTTGGAAGCCCTGTGCTAGGAGTCCTTGCTTAATTTTCAGAAGAATATCTCAGCAGCAGTTCAAATGTTTTTAGATATGGTAGGAGAGGCCTTTTACGAGCATTTCAGAGGTAGGAGCACAGTTCATTTATTATTTTTTCATGGGACAGTAGAAATCTAATAATATATCATTGCACACCATGCTTGAATAATCTTCCTTGTAACATGCTTAGCATTAAGTTATACAATGAATCAAAAGGTGATAGTTATTCATTTTCTGGTTCAGTTTTGAAGTTTCTTGCAGCAATATAGAAACTGCAATGTGGCCTGTTTCAGCTGTACTTCAGAGTTCTTCATGGGATGTGAAGTGCTTCGAATTTACTGTAGGGTTCTGCCTGGGCCTGTATGACATTGCAGCTTACTAAAGTTCTTGTATCATCTTACAAGTCACTCAAAGCCACAAGGATCTAAAATTATTTCATTGAGATAACATAATTCCCTCTAGTCTCCTATCTTTTTCGGCATCACTTAGGGTTGATCTTTTACAATCAGTTAACCATTTGAGCTAGGGTTGACAATTTGTGGCTGGGTCGGGTTCCCACCCAACTGAATATATGAAGGCCTATAGAGCCTGATCTGAACCAGACCTGTTGAGCTAGGAGGTCAAGGATGCTTGACCAGAACCTAGCCTGTAGCTAACGTGCCAATCCATGGCTAATTTACAGACCTGTTTTAATTGACACAAGACCATCTAATCTGGGGCTATGTATTGTATGGATAAGCTATTGTTTCAAAGTGTTTGGATTAAATTGCATGATATAACAAAATAAATAAAATAATAATATAACTTATTAATTTAATGCCTCCCATTTATCCCACAATCCACCAATTAAAGAGAATATAAATTGAAAGTAATATAATAAATACACACCATCCTGACCTAATAAGTTGAAGGAGCCCTAACACAAACTTGACCTGACCTGCTAGTGGATCATGATTGGCTGATCCGTGCATGACCTGTGAACCGAACAACAGGTTGGGTTAAGCAATTCAGGTTTGGATCTAGTTTAGTCAGGTAAGTGGGTCGGGTTAAAATTTTCCACCCCATGTTCGAGCATAGTTTACAAGTTAAATATAAGTTGGGATAGGGATAAAGATTTAGAATAAAGGAAACATTCTAGAAGTCCATAAAGAGTTCAAAAACATAAACAATTAAAAATTAATGGAAGAAGATTATCAAGTTATAAATATGCTTTTTATAAAAAATAAATCAATAAATAAATTATTTATCAATTGCTTCGACCCAACCTTATTCTGCATGACCCTGTCCGACCTCATTATATAGTTAGGTTGAAGCATCTGTCATTCCAGTTGTTCTCTCTTTTCACCCTCCAAATACCTCCCTCCACACTTCTTTACTACATTAATTATTAAAATATAAATAAAAGTATACCTAAAATATAACTCTCTTTTTTATTCTTTTTTTGGTTGTAAGATTATGTAGATTGAATTATTTCTCTCATGGATTTAATTTTTGTTTTAATGGGAATATGTTAGAGAGCGTATTTTGTACTATATAATGCAAATTTTGAACATCGTCCAAAGTTGGATGTTCAACCATCTCATGTGCTCACAAGTGAGAGCCAAATGCTGATAATGTTTACCACCATATAAAGAGAAAAGGTAAAGACTTAAAAATTTGGAAGCCTCCAACTTACTGGAAGATAAAAATAGAAGAAAACTTGTTGGCGAGCTCATCTAATCCTAGAATAGATGATATCGATTTCTAATGGTCTTCTATCTCTGTAAGCAAAACGACCAAAAAAAAAAAGGGAACTCTTTCAATGAGATCATATCCATCCATTCATTTTTATGTCAAAGCACACGCCAATATCTAGTGTTTACTAAAAATCTAATTCATAAAATCTTGAATGGTAGGGTCATGAGCGTCTATCAAATGCTCTATACCTTTGGATGAAATATATGCATCGCTCCTTGCTAATTCTAGTAGAATGAAACCTTAAATGTGCTGAGATGATCTTTGAAAGGTCTTGGCCTTGACTACCTCTCCAAGAAGATAAAGATCCATACTTGATTAAGAAAGCCATCAACCTCACATTTCTCTTTGGATAACATGCTAAAACCAGGCCTTCACGAAGCTAATGACTTCTGTGGCCCATAAAAATTTATATAGTGAGAGGCTAAAATGATCACTTGCTTGCATTGCTATAAGCTATGGCATCCCAAACCTAGAGCTAGCTTATCAGACATACTCTCTGGTCTGGGAAAAAAACGCATCTATGGGAAACCGTTTCCCATTCAAGTGCGCGTATCCTATAAAACTAAATTAGGAGGGAAGGGGAAAAAACTCAAAGATTCTCAATGTTCGTCTTGATAAAATCAATATGGTAAATCCATGATTTTTTATTTTATTGTGAGGAGAATAAATATTAGCAAAAAAGAAATTTTTAACAATATTCATCAACTAATTTGTAGCTATTTACCAAATTGACTCTAACTTGGGAAATCAATAGAAAACTATTTAAAACTACTATTATAATGATCATTCTTCAAATGTTTTGTGTAACACATTTTTTATTTCTTTATGATCATTTTCCTGTTTCTAGTATTAGAATATTTACTTACCCATTGTAACATATTTATTGTATTTTTTTTGTTCCTTGAACTGGATTTTTCTTAATAGCACCTATAAATAAAACTAAACCTAGTTTGGATCATTTTGTCAATGATATTGAAATAAATGGTGCATGCAACCATTCTCTACTATTGCCCAGCTATGTAACCCAAGAGGGAGTTGAATTGGGCTTTTCGAAAACTTAATTATAAAGCAGTGGAATAAAAGCTTGACAAAAGAATATTAATTTCAATAACTAATTAATAAGTAAATATGCAAGAAATTAATGCAAATGAATCATGCAATACAAACACATAAAATTTATAGTGGTTGGTGCCAACCCTGCACTTATGTCCACTCCTCATCCTTTTTGAGAATTTTACTATAATGTTTTTGGAATTGCAGTCCGATTGTTTTATACGGGCTTACAATCAACCTAGTTGATTTTCATAGGCAATGAATCAAAATCTATACCGATCCTATCCCCAGGCTCAACAAGAGATTGTTTTATCCGAGCTCACAATCAACCCAGTTGATTTTCATAGGCAATCAACTAAAATTTACACAATCCAATTCAAGATTTGGATAGACCTTTTTTCCAAGTTTCAAACTCTAAAACTTGTTATAGCAGAGTATAGAATGAATACAGTGTAAGCACAATAAAGTATAGCTTCTAAACAATAAATACAAAACAATAAATGGAGCTTGACTCTATTGGTTGGCTTTAATTGATCTTGAATATACTTCACCAACTCTCACATGTAGAAGATATGATCTTTCAGTTCTCAATGAATGCACTTTGAATGATTTTCTCATTAAAGCTCTTTCTTTTTTGCTTTTCAATTTATGCTCTTTATGCATCTCTTTTTGTTCTATTGGTGTTCCCATATATTTATACCACTTGGAAGTGGTTGGAATACTCTCCTAGTCATTAGACAGGTTAAAAGAGCCATTGTGAGATAAAAGCAAACGTTTTGACTTACAAAAAAACTAGTCATTACTATTGTTAGACATAGAGGGGTTGACTCGACATTTTCAGAAGTTGACTCGTGATCTTTAGGAGTCGACTCGTGATCGTTAAGAATCGACTCATGATCTTCAAGGGTTTACTCAAGCTTGCTATTGCTTTTGCTGCACT
This sequence comes from Phoenix dactylifera, assembly GCF_009389715.1. Taxonomy (NCBI): domain Eukaryota; kingdom Viridiplantae; phylum Streptophyta; class Magnoliopsida; order Arecales; family Arecaceae; genus Phoenix; species Phoenix dactylifera. The sequence continues at coordinate 350,047 of NW_024067737.1, read as the reverse complement.
CTGTCTTTCTTCTGTCATCATTGTAGAGTCGACTCTCTTAGTTCAAGAGTTGACTCATTTGGTGACAGGGTTTGATTCGTTATTTTTCGGGGTTGACTTGTCCAGTGACAAGAATCGACTTGTTATTTTCAGGAGTCGACTCTTCAACAGATTGAGTTTTAATACTTTCTGCTTTTTCATTATAGCCATTCAGGGGTCATCTCACTTGTTTCTAAAATCGACTTTTGTTTGACTAGAGTTAGCTTGTTTTTCTCATGGGTCAACTCGCTAATGAGATGAGATTTCCAGTGCCCTATCTTTTGTCAGTAGCTATTCAGTGGTCGACTTGCTTGTCTCTGGGGTTAACTCTTGTTAGACTGGAGTCAGCTCTATACTTCATGGGTCGACTTGCCAACACGATAAATTCCACAACTTTCTATCTATCTTTTGAGACTTATATAAGGTCGACTCTCGATTTACTGGAGTCGGCTCGTGAAAGTATATCAGCCAGAGACAATATGCCATGGATTGCAAACATAGGGTTGACTCTTGAGATAGTTTAGAACAAAATTTTCTGTATTTACATGTGAGCTTCTAAGAATTATTCATAGCCTTCTTGGAGTTCTATTTCTTGATATAGAGCTTCAGATAGATGATCTTCATTTGATAATTATTGAAGGCTTTCTTCTTGGTTTTCTAAAATCAATCAATTAAACTCAAGATAATAGATTAGTCATCTTTTTACTTAATTATTTTGCCTCATTAAAATCAACTCTTTAGGGTTAACAATCTCTCCTTTTTGATGATGACAAAACCTTTGAGTTTCAAAAAAAATAGTATAAAAAGTGATAACATCTTTTAGATTGTTAAATTTGCAAAATTCAGATAATAATGTAAGCAAGAATAACATTTAAGTTTATATTGGCAAAAATCAGAAAGTTTAAGCAATAGTAGTATCTCTTAAAACTGAGTTTATATTCACTTTTATTTTTGATTGAAATTACTTTTATCACAAGATTGTCTTTATAAATAATTCTTTTCATTTTTGATGTACAAATATAATTTTTAAAAGAGAATTTCAAATTGTCAATTTCATAGATTTTATATTTAGTTGCTTGTTTTTATTGTTTTCAAAGCAGTTTATATGCTACATCTTTATACATATAACTTTACTTTTGTTTTCCATTGATCCTTCTTTTGGTTGACATTTTTTATTTATTCATTTTTGTTTGAACTTTTTTTTCTCTTTTTCACTGTTTTTGTGTCTGATCGAGACTGAGATTGAGGTGTTCAATATTTCTCCAATCAGCTTTTTTTTTCCCGGCGAAAACTGTTTGATCACGGAGGATGGTGCAATTCGCGAGGAAAATCCCCAGATTCTTTCCCTCTCCAGACCGTTCGATCGAGGCGCACAGGGTCGAGATTCGGGTTTGTTTGATACGCGTGGAGATGGGACTCGAACGGAAGATGAAAAGGATTTGATCCGGACCGAGCTGCAGATTGGGTTGTCTCCTTCGTGGCTCGGCACTCCGGTGAGATTATTTGGATGAGAAATGATGTCCCTACTCCCTTATATCATTTTTTTTCTGCTGGCTTGTCGGGCTATACTTATGTAAGAACTATATGAAATGTCGTTTTCATAAATAACAAAATAAATAATAATAATAATAATAATAATAAATAAATAAATAAATAAATAAATAAATAAGAAGAAAAGAAAGAAAGAAAGAAAATTCTAATCTTTCTTGCGCCGGCCTTCTACCCGAGCAGTGGAGAGAGAGGGCCCACTCATCCCCCAACCGCCGTTGCTCCTGCAACGCCGTTCACGTCGCGGGATCTCTCCCTCGCGGCTCTTCCGGCGCCGTAGAGGCCAGTCCACCTCCGTGGCCACTTCGGCTCTTCCGCCAGTGGCAACCAACCCGAGGATCGTCGACACCGTCCACCTACTGCTCGATATCAAGATGATCATCAAGAAGACGGCCTTCGTCGCCAAGAACAGCCCGAGTTCGAGATGCGCGTCCGTGCCAGCAAAGCCAGCGACTCGAAGTTCACCTTCCACATCATTCCCTCCGACCCCTGCGACGCCTACTGCAAGCAGCGTGTCTCTGAGTTCCGCTCCTTCATCAGACCTTTGACTGCTATATTCCACTAATTAAGTTCGTTTCCCGATTATGTATATTATATTGTTTGTCATTGCAGAATTACTGCAACGATCCTCTTAGGTGATAGATAATATAAGATATTCATTGCCTCTTTATTAGTTAATATTTACCTCTATACACTTGGTATATTTCTATTTGCCAACTTGGTTGGAACGTCAACGAGTCGCATAGAGAATTCCGATCAGTGTCAGAGTTCCTGGTGGACGGATCAAATTTTGTGAAAAAAATTCCTTTGTGTCACGTATCTGATAAAATGCTATGTGCTTGATAAAATGCCTGGCCGAATTAAACGTCTTTAGAGCGGACTCTCTGGTGGTTCTAGTTTCCTTTGTCGTGGTTTTAGGGTTGAATCTTTTGGTTCTAGAAAAAGAATTTTGATGGAAAAAATTCCAATCCATGGTATCCAAGAAGCATGATGGGGGCTGTTAGCCGTGGGAGCTTGTTGACAATTAGGGAGAGTGCTTTGAAAGATTTGCTGGTGAGAGTAAAATTTTAGGACAAAAACCTCCTGTCCAAGGCCTCAAGCGCGCCTGAGATCATGATGACGAGAAGAGCTTCATGTAGCCGTGGAGCAAGCTAAGCCTCGGCAAGAAGTTTGGTTGAGTGGTGGGTCCCCTCTGTTAGAGTATGCCGGTAGGGAACCGGCCAGCGTCCTTGTGTAGTTGAAGGGGTCATGCATGGACCAAATAGATCTGGTTATCTAACGGAGAACAACCAGAATCTACTGCAATTGTAGAATGTTGTGTAGCTCTTGATGGCTGCCATCAAGAAATGGATAGCTATTAAACAACATACGCTATATATGACATGGTAAATACTCATAGATCATCTTATTTGATAGCTGTTCATCTCTCGATGGTAGCCATTAAAGACTACATAACACTCTGCAGTGTAGGCCCATGCACTACAAAGGATTTTTGCTCGCGAAAGAAAGCTGGATGGTGTAGCCAAGGCGAATCATCATAATTAGCAAGAAATAGCTTTGGCATGAAGCAATCAGGTGACAACGTTTGCTTTCAAGTTCAACTTGGAGGATTTGAGTTGAAAAGGTTTACATGTCAATTGGGTATCATTTTTTCTAGGCTTGGTTTCTATATAATTGGTTGTGGTTCCTGCTTTTATTTTATTTTCTTTTTTTCTTTTTTTTTTCTTTTACCCATGATATCTCTAATATGGATTGGATATAGATATGCCCATATTTGTTTTCATATTTCTTCAACAAATATGAATATTGATTGAATAACAAAATTAATATCTATAATTATTTTAAACGAATACGGATATGAATTAGATAATAAAAATATCTATTTTTTTTAATTGATATGTATATAAGTCAGATATTAATTAATTTATATTTTTCTATCCGATATGATAGAAATTGAATCTTGAGAGATATTCAATAATGCTGGTGAACTTGAAATGATTATAAAGGATGAGAGTAGAATCTGCAAAATATATAAGGCATAATTACTAAGCCTCCACACAAGCCAACACAGTCAAAGGATTGGATCAATAGTTCAATTGAATTTCTATTAAATACTAAAAATTAAAATTTATTTAAAATAAAATGTACATTATAAAATATTAATTAATTTTCTATATTAAATACTTCTATTGCTCTTTAGTTGCAAAATATATATAAGATAATCATGAATTATCTAATTTATAGAGATTGTAAAGGATTATATATAAATGTCAGAATACAAAGAAGTTATTGATATTTTTTATTTTTTTAACAATAATTTTTTAAATATTACAAAGAATAAATGATATATTTCTTTTTATTTTATCAAGAGAAAAGAATAATATTTTACAAATAAAATTATTATTAAATATAAATATATACGAAATAACACGGCATGACTGAAGATTAAGTAGGCAAATAAACTATCATTGTAAAAAGGAGTTGTATAGTATAGCTGAGTGGTTTAGTGCTTGTTAACTAACTAGTATATTTGATCAATTCATACTTAAAAAAAAAAATTCAAATTCTGGATCCATGATCCGGATACCTACTCATAAAGGTTTGAGGGGCGGCGGAGGGTCGGCGGATCTACGATATGTCTGTTGTGTGCGCCGAGCTTAAAGCTGCCTGGGAGGGATTGTTCTATGCCGGACTGATGTTGGGGGTGGATTGGATTCTTCTCAAGGGGGACTTGGCTTCGGTGATCCTATGGATCTAGAGACGAAGACGTGCCACTGAGAAGAGGCCGATGCTCCGTGACATTTGTAGTCTTTTGGAGGAGTGCGGCTCCCACAAGCCACGCATGTATATAGAAAGGTGAATGGTGCCGCCGAATGGATTGCTTTCTTTGCGGCTCACGACTCGAGTGGCTTTGTGTGAGTGGACGACACATCGTTGCTAAAGGCTTTATGTAGTCTTTTGTTTTCCAATTTTCTTAGCTGCATTCACACTCGTCGAGTGTGAGCTGCTGTTGTACCAAAAAAAAAAAAAGCGCTCTCTTATCATTTCATTCAAAAATGATAATCACATCAATTTCATGTACTAAATTATTTACCAAATTGATATAACATTACATAAATATAAAATTTGGTGCTCCCATCAAATAAAACTATGAACATGCTTCTAACACATGCACATGCAACCTTATTGGTGGCTCCCTCATTATTTCACTCAGAAAACACCATCATATTAATTTCACGAACTAAATAAATTACAGAAAGAAGATACATAAATATACACGGAACACCCATCAAATAAAATATTATCAATATACTTCTTTCACTTGCACACACAAACAAAGGTGCCAAATAGTATTTAAAGCTTCCCGTTGTGGAAGCTATTTCGTTTGATCTTTGTAGATGAAGAAGCCATAAAACCCGGCCACGGCAACAAAAGCAGCCATGCTCCATATCACCACTGCCAAGGCCCATGGCATCATGGCCGAGACCGGCCATGCGAAGGCAAGGTTGAGGGCCGTGGCGAGCACCCAGATGGCAACCTTTAGTCTCTCCCTCTTCTCGGGCGGGCCGTTCGGGCCCAGCTTCTCGAACCTGTCGAGGCACCAAAACAGGAGCAGAAGGTTGATGTAGGATGAGATCACGAAGGCCAGCATGCTTGGGTCGTGATGCGAGCGGTAGATAGATCCTGCGACACTGAAGGTGAGGAAGACGAAGCCAAGAGTTGGGAGATGATTAGAGACTTCGGTGATGAGAAAGGTGAATATATTCCTTCTCGGATCCGCTAAGTTTTGTTCCATGTCCGGTTGTTGCATGGGACGCATAGCATATAGCGTGTTTGGTTTCTTGAGGCAATGTGAGGTATTTATATAGGAAACATGAAACTTGGGGATGCAGTAATTGGAGTTTCGTGGTCCCTTCCGAGATCATGATGAGGGCTAAAGAAGCACACGATCCATGATCCAGATTTCCTCGTACGCCGCCCACTTTTTAGAACCTTCTGTCGACGTAGCTGCTGAGGCAAAATTCTTGAAACGCAAGAATAAGACTGACCGAACTGCCAAGGCAAGCTGCTCCTTAGTCTTTTTGTTTTTGTCCTTTGTGCAGATTTGCGTAGTCTTTAAGGAAACTAAACATTTTTTTTCTTTTTTGCGGACTTTGACTACCGAGTAGTACGCGCTGGAGAAATTCTATCTACCCGAGTACCCGCTCAGCGATACATTGAGCTAATTATTGGTCACCACGTATCCCTCCCTCCTCCCATCACCATGAAAGAAAACGAGGAGGACCAATGGAAAAAAAAACAGTGGCCCTAATTTTTTTTTTGGTGGGTAACAGCGGCCCTAATTAATGTCCGCTACCTTCCATGGCCGCTACCTCCCCTTCCTCCCACCAGTCTCTTCCGACTTTTCGCTGCCAGAGCTGCCCACATATTTCGAGGTCAATGCCCTCCTCCTACTCAAGCAATCCTTTACCAACACCATGGCCCTTTCCTTCTAGAGCTCCGGCAATTCCTCCCATCCTTGCGAGTCCAAGCCCGAGTGGCTGGCATTATTTGCTCTCATAAAAGCACCGTCACCGACCTCAACTTTGCTCGCATGGGCCTCTCATCGCCTGTAGCCCTCGCCAATAGCAAGAATAATAGAATTATATTCCATGATTGTATGTTCACCCTGCTAAGCAGCTTGTCTCTCAAGAGGAAGCTTGTAGTCAAGAGCACCACCCCATAGCACATAGAGGGAGGAAAGTCCAGATTTAACGGGTGGTTGTGAAGCAAGCAAGAGTTGGTGCTATAGATGTTATCAAAATGGGAGAAAATCTGTCGATCAATCTTGTGCCACTCGGTGGTAGACTAAGAACCTATAATGGAAAGTAACAACAGTAACCACCTCAAATGTATAGGTATAGAGGCGGTAAACGTTGTAGGCTCGAGATTAATGAGAACAATATGACCCCACTAATTGCGACTAATGAGGTGAGCACGGATGCTCCAATCAATAGAGCCAGTAAGCTAAATGTGTATAGTAGGGAGATGATCTCCTGAGTTATCATAATGCAAAAAGATCATCATTCACGAGATACTAAGGGACAAGAATACAAGTGCCCAGCTAGATGCAACTTGTGGGATGGTTGCACATATAGGTTGAGTGCACACAAGACAGCAATGTGGTCTTACCTCTAGAGTGACATCATTGAGTACGCACGTAAGTAACAATTTTCTACCGGCACAATATGTTGTGACTCAAGCTTCAAAGATCAGTTAAGCTTAGGACTCTGCTGAGCTGAGTTTCGGTTGAGAGTTAACTGGTTTCCTTGCTTCAGTTAATACTGTTCATCCCAGTTAGTTGGTTATTAATTCTGTTATTCAGTTGTAACAGAATGTGGTTATATATATATGTGTAACTGGGATCGTGTAAGAGTATTCATTCAAGTAGTGAATAGTAATCGGAAGTCTTTCTTCCATTCTCCCTTGCTTTTGAGCTTCTTGGTCCATCAGTTTCTCCATGGTATCAGAGCTTCGAAAGCTTCCGACCATGACTACCTCTGCAAATAGTAGTGCCAACTCAGTCCCTTCACCCATTCAGAGTATAGCAGAAGATCCAATGAGTCCATACTTTCTGCATCACGAGGATAACACAGGTTTGCAGCTTGTTTCCTTGATCTTGAATGAGGAAAACTACTCAACCTGGAGCAGATCGATGATCATGGCCTTGAGCATCAAGAACAAGAAAGGCTTCATCGATGGAAGTATTCCCCAACCTCCATCGAGTGATCCATACTGTTACGGGGGAAATAAGCCGCCATGCCCCACGTGACCGGCACGCGCGCCCAGGAAGACTACGGCTGCCCTTTGATCCAGCAATCCGACCCCGAGTCGGACATCCTCGGCTCCGCAGCCCGACCCCGAGTCGGCTGCCCTTTGATCCAGCAATCCGACCCCGAGTCGGACATCCTCGGCTCCGCAGCCCGACCCCGAGTCGGCTGCCCTTTGATCCAGCAATCCGACCCCGAGTCGGACATCCTCGGCTCCGCAGCCCGACCCCGAGTCGGCTGCCCCTTGATCCAGCGCTCCGACCCCGAGTCGGAGATCTCCTGATAACGACAGGCTATTCCCCAGAGGCACGCCGCGGCCTCCTGCTCCGCTACTCCCTGCAACGGCTGTATCCGCTGCTGCTCCACGATCTCCTGCATCAGCCGTACAAAGCGGAGCCCCACTATGCCCTGACGTGGCCGTACCCGGTGCTGCTCCACGACGCCCTGTAACGGCCATGTCAGTGGCCACACCATCGTGCCCCACGATAACGAACCCCCCTGAGAGACCCCCCAGCCAGGTATATATGCGGCTGGGAGGAGAAAGGGGGGAGGTGAGCAATATCTCCCAGAGCACTCTCTTACTTGCGATTATCACCTCTCCTCCTCCTCCAATCTCCTCTGACTTGACCGTCGGAGGGCCATCACCACCCTGGTGGTGGTGCAAGGCTTGTTTGCAGGTTTCTTGGCGGAAGGTGGAGCGCAACCAACACCAACCAAGATAACTCAGACGGAACCCCGTTCACACCGCAGTGCCAATCGTTCTCGGTTTGGACCACCAGGAACAGTTGGCGCTAGAGGAAGGGCCGAATCTTAGAACGATCGTAATGGCACGGCGAGGTGGTCGTGGAGCTTCCAATGCTTCCGGTCGCGGAGCCTCTCGCGCCTCCGGCCGAGAGGCTGCTGCGTCCCCAACGCACTCTCAGCAGCACTCCACCGCCCCTTCTCCCATTCAGACGGTCGAAGCTGCTCAGTTCGACCAGCTAGCCCAGCAGGTTCGCACCCTCGCGGAGGCAGTGCAGAATCTGCAGGGTGTGATCTCTCGGGTGCCGCAACGGGCTCAGGAGCCGCTGCCCCCCGAGCACTCGCCTCTTCCTCACAACCCGCGCTCCTTCCTCTCCCATGGAGAGGAGCGCCGGCGCGAGGAGGATTCTCGAGTGCGGTCCATTCTGCCAGGACCTTCTCATCGGAGCTGTGCGGGGTACGAGCGGCGGACCCGGGCGCGTTCTCAGACACCCCAGTCCTCGAGGGGCCCGCACTCCAGTCGGTCCCCCTCGCGCCGCTCCTTGTCCCCCACCCACCGGTCGCGCTCCCTGGACCGGCGGGTGGACGATCTCCACAGACAACTCCAGGTCCTGAAGGGCCACTCCAAAGATCCCTTTGCTGACTTGGAGATCTCCTCCCAGCCGGCGCTTGCCTCGAGGATCCTGCGGACCCCGAACCCGCCGGGGTTCAAAATGCCGGCGATCGAACCCTACGACGGGGCGGCGGACCCGCGGGACCACGTGGAGAGTTTTAGGACTCTTATGCTCCTCCATGGAGCATCGGATCCGCTCCTCTGCAAGGCCTTCCCGGCGACCCTCCGTGGCCCGGCAAGGGCATGGTTCGCCGGCCTGGAGGCTAACTCCATCCAGTCCTTCGACCAGTTCACCCGCTTCTTCATCAGCCATTTCGCCGTCAGTAGCAGGCGGCGACTGGTCTCCGACTCCCTCTTTGATGTCCGGCAAAACGAGGGAGAAAGCCTGCGGGATTATCTCACCCGCTTCAACAAGGCTACACTGGAGGTCCGGAACCTGAGCCAGGAAGTGGCTCTCTCAGCCCTGAAGCGTGGCTTCCGAAAGGGCAGACTCACCTTCTCCCTGGACAAACGCCTGCCGCGGAGCTTCCCGGAGCTGTTATCTCGGGCAAACCAGTATGCAGACGCCGAGGAGGCAGCATCCCACCGGAACAAGGAGGCCGCCGAGGCCCCTCTAAAGCCCGGGAAGAAAAGGCGAAAAGAGGCACCCCAGAGGAGGAGCCCGACGCCTCAACGCCGGCGCAGAAGCCCGTCACCAGCGAGGAACCACGGCGCCACACGCCCTCGTTCTCCGCACCGACGCTTCAACCGGTACACCCCACTCCTGGCCCCCCGGGCCCAGATCCTCATGGAGGTCAAGGGGCGGGAGGACCTCCCGGTCCCGAGGCAGATGAAGAAGATCCCTGGGAGGAGGCCTTCTCGGGCGTACTGTGAGTACCACCGAGACCACGGCCACGATACCGAAGACTGCTTCCAGCTTCGGGACGAGATCGAGGCTCTCATTCGCCGAGGGCGTCTCGGTCGATATGTAAACGACCGACGTCCCCCGGCAGGCCCGCGTCCGGTCGACCCGGCCCCTCAGGAGCCTCGGGAGCAGAATCGACCCGTTGCGGGAGTGATCCACACCATCACTGGGGGCTGCTCTCGGCCCGTGAGGAACGCAGGGGGCTCGGCGGAAGCATCAGGAGTGGCCGTCGCGAAGAGGCAGCGGGTCGGAAATGTAATCACTTTTTGTGATGAAGATGTAAAGGGGGTTCAGACTCCCCACGATGACGCCATGGTGATCTCTCTCACTATGGCGAACTATGATGTAAGGCGTGTTCTTGTGGATAGTGGAAGCTCAGCTGATATTTTGTATTACGAGGCCTTCCAAAAGATGAGCTTGTCCCGACAATGGTTGCACAAAACATCCACCCCCCTCATAGGATTCACTGGAGACGCTATCTCGGCCGAAGGTGTCATTGAGCTGCCTGTGACTGCGGGCGTTGCACCCGCAGAAGCCACGGTGCGACTCGGGTTCTTGGTCGTCCGTGTCCCCTCGGCCTACAACGCTATCCTCGGACGACCCGGACTGAACGCCCTTCGCGCGGTGGTTTCTACCTACCATTTGCTCATGCGGTTCCCCACGGCGGCCGGGATTGGAGAGGTCCGAGGTGACCAACCAACCGCACGGCAGTGTTTCCTAGCAACTCTCAAAGGGAAGAAGCCCATGGAGGCCCTAAGCGTCGAGTCCCTTGACGCCAGAGACGAAGTGGCCTTGCGGCACGGGGAGCCGGCCGAGGGCGTAATCGAAGTTCCCCTCGAAGAAGGCCGCCCGGACCGCACGGTCCGGGTCGGTGCCAACCTCGACTTGGAAGCTCGGCTCCGGTTAGTGGAATTCCTCCGAGCCAATGCTGATGTGTTTGCCTGGTCGGCGGCCGATGTACCTGGGATCGACCCGGAGGTCATTTCTCATGCCCTCAACGTCGACCCGACCCACCGACCAGTAAAGCAAAAGAAGAGACACTGTGCCCCGGATCGGATCCGGGTGGTCGACCAGGAGGTAGACAAACTTTTGGAGGCAGGTTTCATAAGGGAAGTGAGCTATCCCGAGTGGCTGGCAAACGTCGTACTTGTCCGGAAGGCGAGCGGGAAGTGGAGGATGTGCGTCGACTACACCGACCTGAACAAGGCGTGCCCCAAGGATAGCTTTCCGCTCCCGCGAATAGACCAACTGGTCGACGCGACTTCCGGATATCAGCTGCTGTCTTTCATGGACGCCTTCTCCGGCTACAACCAAATAATGATGGCTCCACAGGACGAGGAGAAAACGGCCTTCATAACAGACAGGGGGCTGTACTGTTACAAGGTAATGCCCTTCGGTCTGAAGAACGCTGGCGCTACTTACCAGCGCCTCGTCAATAAAATCTTCAAGGAGCAGATCGGCCGGAACATGGAGGTGTACGTGGACGATATGCTGGTAAAGAGCCGCCATGCGGATCAGCACATTGCGGATCTGGAGGAGACCTTCGCCACCTTGCGGAAGTTTCGTATGAAGCTAAACCCAGCGAAGTGCGCCTTTGGTGCTTCGGCCGGGAGGTTCCTCGGCTTCATTGTCAACCAGCGGGGGATCGAGGCCAACCCGGACAAAATCAAGGCCATCCAAGATATGTCCCCTCCGACCAAAGTGAAGGAGGTTCAGGAGCTCGCTGGGAGGGTCGCCGCGCTCGGACGATTTGTGGCAAAATCGGCCGAACGCTGCCAACCGTTCTTCAAGGTGTTGAAGCGCCCGAAAGACTTCCTCTGGACGGCTGAATGTCAAGTGGCGTTCGACCAGCTCAAGGAGTACATGGCGTCTCCTCCCCTGCTGTCCAAGCCGCAAGAGGGGGAGATGCTCTACCTTTACCTGGCGGTCTCCCCAACCGCAGTCAGCGCAGTACTGGTTCGGGAAGAGGCAAAACTTCAGAAGCCCGTGTACTACACCAGCCGAGTCCTCCGGGATGCCGAGACGCGGTACACGAAGGCTGAAAAGATCGCCTTCGCGCTGCTGACTGCGACCAGGAGGCTTCGCCCCTATTTCCAGGCTCATTCTGTCACCCTTTTGACCGATCAACCACTGCGGCAGATCCTCAGCAATCCTGAGAATGCGGGACGGCTGGTGAAGTGGGCAGTAGAACTTGGTGAGTTCGACATCCGCTACCAGCCCCGGCCCGCCATCAAGGCCCAGGTGCTCGCGGACTTTCTCGCTGAGTGCACTGTGCAGGAGGCGGAACCTAGGCCGCCGGAAACACCCAGCCTCGATCTCCCGATCTGGAAGCTCCACATTGACGGGTCGTCGAACCCTGAAGGTGGAGGGGCTGGGCTGGTCCTTACCAATCCCGATGGAGTGATAGCCGAGTATGCCTTGAGGTTCGAATTTTCAGTGACCAACAATGAGGCGGAGTACGAGGCCCTAGTCACGGGACTCAAACTCGCCAAGGAGCTCGGCATCCGGTGTCTGAAGGTCTTCACCGACTCCCAGCTGGTGGTCGGGCAGGTTCGAGGGGAGTTCGAGGCACGGAGCCCGACCATGCAGAGCTACGTCCGGAAGGTGCAAGCACTCATTCCCGACCTCGGCAGTATTGACATTCAGCAGGTCCCAAGGAGCGAAAATGCTAGGGCCGACAGGTTGTCCCGCTTGGTGGGCGCTGAGGCACACAACTTGTCAAGGGCGATATACCTGGAGACCCTAGATGCCCCGAGCATCGGCGAGGCTGAAGCGGTAATGGCAATTGATCCGGAACCATCTTGGATGGACCCGCTTGTAGCTTACCTCGCTGAAGGGATCCTCCCCGAAGATGAAGATCAAGCTCGGCGACTTGTTATGAAGTCCGCCCACTACGTACTCTACGAAGGGAGGCTGTATCGGACCTCGTTCACCGCCCCCCTCTTAAGGTGCCTCCGCCCTTCGGAAGCGGCTTACGCCCTCAGCGAAGTCCACGAAGGCATCTGCGGATCGCACCTGGGGGCTAGGTCCCTGGCACATAAGATCATGAGGCAAGGCTACTATTGGCCGACCTTATTGGAAGACTCAAAGGATCACGTACGGAAATGCGACGCCTGCCAGCGCCACGCCAACATCCAGAGAGTCCCCTCTGTTCCCTTGGCGCCAATCACCGCCCCCTGGCCCTTTGCACAGTGGGGAATGGATATCCTCGGACCATTCCCCATCGCTTCGGCCCAGCGGAAATTTTTGATTGTCGCCATCGACTACTTCACCAAGTGGGTGGAGGCAGAGCCACTGGCCACCATCACGGAGGCGCAAGTCCGGAAGTTCGTAAAGAAGAACATCATTGTCCGATTTGGGGTACCTCGGGTCCTCATCTCGGATAACGGTCGACAGTTTGATAACAAGCATTTCCGAGACTTCTGCGAGGAGTTCGGGATCGAACATCGGTTCACGTCCGTGTCGCATCCCCAAACCAACGGCGAGGCCGAGGTCACAAATCGGACAATCCTCCAAGGTATCAAAGCGCGGATCGGACGGACGGGGCAAGCTTGGGTCGAGGAACTCGAGAATGTCCTTTGGGCGTATCGGACCACGCATCGGACTCCTACCGGAGAGACGCCTTTCAGCCTAACCTATGGCACGGAAGCCGTTGTCCCCGTAGAGCTCGGACTTCCCTCACCTCGGGTAGCTGCACACCGACCCGAGGCCAACTCGGAGCAACTCCGAGGGAACCTGGATCTCTTGGAAGAAGCAAGGGAAATGGCGCAGGTTCGGATGGCAATGTATCAGCGGAGGGTGGCCCGATATTACAACTCCAAAGTCCGACCGAAGCTTTTCAGAATTGGAGATCTGGTGCTGAGGCGAGCTAAGGCATCTCAACCTACGGAAGGTGGGAAGCTAGCGCCGAATTGGAAAGGCCCGTATAAAGTTCGTTGGGTAAACCGACCTGGCTCCTACCAGTTGGAAGCCCTAGATGGCCGAGAAATTCCAAGGGGCTGGAATTCCGCTAACCTGCGGATGTATTACCAGTAGAACAACAAGGCCAGAAAGACAATTTGAAAAGGTGCAACACTTTTCATTTCAATAATTTCTGGTTACAATGGCGTGCTCGTGTGATTACAAGGAATTCCCAGAGGGGAATTAGGGAGTAAAGAAAGCAAAGAAGAGGTGGAGAATCCGTGGAGCTGAGGACCGAGGATCCCAAACCCTCAACCCAAAGCAGCTGCAATCCCACCGGAAGTGGGTGCTTCTAACCGGAGGCGCCATCCAGCACCTCACCAAAAAGACGAGGAGCCGCCGCAGAAGAAGCTCCTGCTGCCCCCAGGGGAACGCCGCCTCCAAAGGATATTCCCATCCTCCCCAGTGGTAGGAAAGAGAAGGAATACGAGGGGGAAGAGCATATGGAGGCGCGGTCCCGGACTGAGCGTCTGGTGCAGAGCTCGATCGGGAGGCTGAACTTCAAGGAGGGGAGATGTGATCCCGGATGAAACGCCTAGAGCGGAGCTCCGCCGGGAAGACCCTCCTTGTTGATCCCAGATGAAACGGCTAGTTGGCTGGAGTCGCAAGGGGAGCGCCTCCCCTTTCCTTCAACAGGAGTCTCTCAGTCATATGCCAAGGAGGAGGTCCGCGATCCATGGCAACCTGAACAGCTCCGGCTTGGCAAACTCCATCGTACCTGCACCTGTATTTATAGCCAAACTGCGGCCCCCTGGTCGTTCCGATGTGGGTGGCTCCAATAAATGCAGGCGCATTGAAACCGGAGCCGTTCCGGCTCCCGAGGCGTATCTCCCCGCGATTTCCTAAGCGTCATTCTCCTTAAACCGCATTCTTTGTGCAGGACAATCCGGGTGTCATGTACCCCTAGGTCCACATATCTCCGCTCGCGCCCAGGCCGTATCCTCCTCGAAGAACCCGCGTATCGCGGCCGCTCAACTAACACTCCTCGCAAGCAGCAGCTGGCGATCCGATTTCCCAGGTAACGCATTAATTAGCGTTTAATGCCCTTCTCGTGTTCCCCCAGGCAACGCTTAGAGAAAAGGAGAAACATGATCGCGGCTGGCCACGGAGAAACCCCGTCGGGCAGCGAGCGACAAGCGCACGACCAGCGAGCGGAATTTCCCGAGGCTCGGCCCTCGGATGCCTGGCTAGCCCGATGATCATCCCGGGAGCAGACTAGCCGGAAGCCCCGACCGGTCGCCTCGGCTTGCGCCAGCCTTGGCCGACCAACGAGTGGAATGTCCCGAGGCTCGGCCCTCGGATGCCAGGCTAACCCGATGATCATCCCGGGAGCAGACTAGCCTGAAGCCCCGACCGGTCGCCTCGGCTTGCGCCAGCCTTGGCCGACCAACGAGTGGAATGTCCCGAGGCTCGGCCCTCGGATGCCTGGCTAGCCCGATGATCATCCCGGGAGCAGACTAGCCGGAAGCCCCGACCGGTCGCCTCGGCTTGCGCCAGCCTTGGCCGACCAACGAGTGGAATGTCCCGAGGCTCGGCCCTCGGATGCCAGGCTAACCCGATGATCATCCCGGGAGCAGACTAGCCTGAAGCCCCGACCGGTCGCCTCGGCTTGCGCCAGCCTTGGCCGACCAACGAGTGGAATGTCCCGAGGCTCGGCCCTCGGATGCCAGGCTAATCCGATGATCATCCCGGGAGCAGACTAGCCTGAAGCCCCGACCGGTCGCCTCGGCTTGCGCCAGCCTTGGCCGACCAATGAGTGGAATGTCCCGAGGCTCGGCCCTCGGATGCCAGGCTAACCCGATGATCATCCCGGGAGCAGACTAGCCTGAAGCCCCGACCGGTCGCCTCGGCTTGCGCCAGCCTTGGCCGACCAACGAGCGGAATGTCCTGAGGCTTGACAACCCTCGGATGCCAGGCTAACCCGACGATCATCCCGGGAGCAGACTAGCCTGAAGCCCCGACCGGTCGCCTCGGCTTGCGCCAGCCTTGGCCGACCAACGAGCGGAATTTCCTGAGGCTTGACGGCCCTCGGATGCCTGGCTAGCCCGATGATCATCCCGGGAGCAGACTAGCCGGAAGCCCCGACCGGTCGCCTCGGCTTGCGCCAGCCTTGGCCGACCAACGAGTGGAAGGTCCCGAGGCTCGGCCCTCGGATGCCAGGCTAACCCAATGACCATCCCGGGAGCAGACTAGCCTGAAGCCCCGACCGGTCGCCTCGGCTTGCGCCAGCCTTGGCCGACCAACGAGTGGAAGGTCCCGAGGCTCGGCCCTCGGATGCCAGGCTAACCCGATGACCATCCCGGGAGCAGACTAGCCTGAAGCCCCGACCAGTTGCCTCGGCATGCGCCAGCCTTGGTCGACCAACGAGTGGAATTTCCTGAGGCCTAACCCTCGGATGCCCGGCTTGGCGCCGGAAGAATTTCCTGAGGCCTAACCCTCGGATGCCTGGCTTAGCGCCGGAAGAGTTTCCTGAGGCCTAACCCTCGGATGCCTGGCTTAGCGCCGGAAGAATTTCCTGAGGCCTAACCCTCGGATGCCTGGCTTAGCGCCGGAAGAGTTTCCTGGGGCCTAACCCTCGGATGCCTGGCTTAGCGCCGGAAGAATTTCCTGAGGCCTAACCCTCGGATGCCTGGCTTGGCGCCGGAAGAATTTCCTGAGGCCTAACCCTCGGATGCCTGGCTTAGCGCCGGAAGAATTTCCTGAGGCCTAACCCTCGGATGCCTGGCTTAGCGCCGGAAGAATTTCCTGAGGCCCAACCCTCGGATGCCTGGCTTAGCGCCGGAAGAGTTTCCTGAGGCCTAACCCTCGGATGCCTGGCTTAGCACCGGAAGAATTTCCTGAGGCCTAACCCTCGGATGCCTGGCTTAGCGCCGGAAGAGTTTCCTGGGGCCTAACCCTCGGATGCCTGGCTTAGCGCCGGAAGAATTTCCTGAGGCCTAACCTTCGGATGCCTGGCTTGGCGCCGGAAGAATTTCCTGAGGCCTAACCCTCGGATGCCTGGTTTAGCGCCGGAAGAATTTCCTGAGGCCTAACCCTCGGATGTCTGGCTTAGCGCCGGAAGAATTTCCTGAGGCCTAACCCTCGGATGCCTGGCTTAGCGCCGGAAGAATTTCCCGAGGCCTAACCCTCGGATGCCTGGCTTAGCGCCGGAAGAATTTTCCGAGGCCCAACCCTCGGATGCCTGGCTTAGCGCCGGAAGAGTTTCCTGAGGCCTAACCCTCGGATGCCTGGCCTAGCGCCGGAAGAATTTCGGGAGCCAGGAGTCAGCAAGACGCTACCGAGAGTTAAAAGAAAAAGAAGGACGAAGGCGAGATGAAGAAACATTCAACTTGCATTAATTTTCATTGTTTCAGGGCCGAGGCCCATACAATTTGGCAAAACCCCGGTATACAAAAAAAAAAGAGAGAAGACAACAAAAGGTATAAGAGGTCAGCTTGGAGGAACTTCCGGGTCGGGAACGTCGGGCTCGTCCGCAGGAGGTAGGGAAGCAGCAGGAGAACCAGCAGGCAATGGCGCCGGAGAGGAGTCGAGAAGGGAAATCTCGCTCAGGTCAACTTCGGGGTACTTAGCCGACACCCTTGCCAGGCCCTCCTCGAAGCCTAAGATAAAGGCTTCGGCCCCTGCGTCCGACGCGTCACGGACAAACTCGTCGGACTGACGATAGGTCTGTACTGCCTCCGACATATCATGAGCGAACTCGGCGGACTGGCGATAAGCCTCTACCGCCTGACGCCCGATTTCCGCACTCCTCTCGGCCAGCGCCGCCTCTGCCCGCTCCATAATCTGGGCTTTCGCCTCCAAGACCTTCGCCACAATCCGGCCTTCCGCCTCGGTGGAGACCCTCAGCAGCTCAGCCCGAGCCTCCTTGTGCTTCGCTTCGGCAGCAATGCGAGCAGCCTCAGCCTCCGTCAGGCGCGAATGAAGCTCCTGATCGCTCGCACGGGACTTCTCCAAGGCCGACTCCAATTCGCCCAGCTTAGCTTCAAGAGACCGGATTCGGTTGCGGGCGTTGTCGGCTGACCGCTGGGCCTTCTCCCACCTCTCCCGGTAGTCGGCAGCCTTCCGGGACTGCTTCTTGGCCCGCTCATCCGCCTTCTTGACCTCGCCCTCGAGACCCGAGGCAACCTTGAGCTGCTCCTGAGCCTCCAACAGTTGCTTCTCGAGGGCAGCAAAGCCGAGTGCCCGCTCTTCGGCCTCCCGGAGCCTCGCCTCGAAGTCCCCGGTCGTCCTGCCTGCCACAGCCTGGCCTCCCTTTTCCACTGCTTTCAGCCGGTCCTCGGCCTTCGCCAGAAGCCCCGCCTGTTCCTTGTAGCACTCCTCCAGACGGATCATGTACTGGGCGAGCTAAGAAATAGGAAAAATAAGGGAGTCAGGCGGAGAACAACAGAGCCAATAAATGGTGAAAAGCGGCCAGAAGAACACTCACCGACATGAGACAGACACAGCTGGCAGCCCCAACGTCAGAGACCTCCAACTCCCGGACCCGCCGACGGTCCTTCTCCAGCAGCACTGTTTCGATGAGATTTCGGGCGCCATCGGTAGTGAAGGCAGACCCCGATTTCTCCCCAGAGCCGGACGGTGGTTCTGCAGCCTTACCCCTATCCATCGCCTGGGGAAGAGTCCGGCCGATCGCGCTCGGGGCGGGGGTCACCCCAGGAATTGATAAGGTCCCGCTCGGTCGGGGCCTCGGCGCGTCCCTCCTCGAGTCATCAGGAGCCGACCGAGTCGAAGGCCGGGTCGGGGACCGATCACGTCCGACCCGTCCGTCTCGGGCAGGCTCGGATGATACCTCCGGAGTAGCGGCAATCTTACCACCGGAGGGCTGATACAGCGTCAGCTGCCGGTCCGTGCCCACGACGTCTCCCTGTTCGGTGGGCCCGGACTCGTCGGTCGGCGTCGGAGGCACCTCCTTACGGGACCTCTTCGCCGGTGGGGCCCCGCTCGGAAGAGCTCGTTTCCTCCTCTGGGCTGCTTCCAGCAGGGACGCCCTACCAACAGCCTTTGTCTTCACCGACCGCATGACGTCGTCGATCTCTGCAAAAAGGACGGGATAGTCGGAGACGGAGAAACCAAAGGAAAGAACGGGACGAAAGAAGGGAAAAAGTCAAGAAAGAATCGGTGGCGGACTCACGGTCGGTGGGGACCGAGCTCAGACCGACATTCACCAAAGTATCCTCGGAAATAAGGCGGGCCACCGGGGGGAGCTGGCCCTCGGCAACCAACCCCTTCAAGGCGGCCAAGCCATCGGACTCCTCCCTTGACAGTCTCGATAGGCCGATCGGAGACTTCATCGGGGTCTCCCAGGTCGCCCTGATTTCCCAAGAGGGATCTGCATCAACAAAAAAGAAGCGCTCCTTCCATTTGTGAATGGAGGTAGGAGCCTCCTTGACAAGGCCGCATCCTCGCCGCGCTGCGAAGCACCACCACCCTTTGTCCTGGGGGTGGCCGCTCAGGCTGTAGAACTCCCAAAAAACATTCAGGGTGGCGGGGATCTCGTGCATACAGCAGAGAACCTGGAAGACCGTCAGGGCCCGCCACGAGTTCGGCACCAGTTGCGTCGGTGCCACTCTTAAATCCCGTAGCACCTGCATGACCAAGTCCGAAGGGGGAAAGCGGAACCCGGCCTGGAGAATGCCCTCATTGATGGCGATCTTCCCTGGAGGAGGATGGGACATCCTCTCCTCAGGCCCCGGGAGCGTGGCGTTGCAGGCCTCGGGAAGGTGGTACCGAGCCACGAGTCTGTCTAAATCTGTGGCGACCAGCTCCGACTTAATTTGGTCTGCTCTCACTTCGCCCATTCCTAATGGCCAATAAACCTACGGTTAGGACGGGGACCGGAAGGGGGGAAAGACCGGAGCGACTGGAGTACACTAGTATAAGAGGGAAAAGTATGGAGAGCCCTAAATAGAAGAATGGGGAAAACTCACCGGAAAAGAGGTAAGAACGGCTCCGAGAGCGCCAAAGGAGAAACAAGTAAACAGTTCGACGGCAGCAACAGCAGCGCAAAGGGGAAACTTGAAAATATCTGTAAAGAAGAAGACGGACGGAGAAAGGCCCCCGATTAAATAGGCGGAAAGGCAAGTGACGCCTCGATGACGCCAGAGGACGCCTGACTGCCGAAGGGTCGCTCGCGCCCCAAAGGCGAATCGACACCATTAAGGAAGGATGTCCGCCGAAATCCTCAGACTGCCAGGTCGGCAATAACCGCCATACGCCATAAAAAGGGCGGGGAGCTCGAAGCGCGCGCGCCTCTCCGAGGAACGGCGGCAATCCCGAAACATCACTCCCTTCACCTGTTCCCCTTCTGGTTCCAGACTCGGAAGTGGGGGGCTACTGTTACGGGGGAAATAAGCCGCCATGCCCCACGTGACCGGCACGCGCGCCCAGGAAGACTACGGCTGCCCTTTGATCCAGCAATCCGACCCCGAGTCGGACATCCTCGGCTCCGCAGCCCGACCCCGAGTCGGCTGCCCTTTGATCCAGCAATCCGACCCCGAGTCGGACATCCTCGGCTCCGCAGCCCGACCCCGAGTCGGCTGCCCTTTGATCCAGCAATCCGACCCCGAGTCGGACATCCTCGGCTCCGCAGCCCGACCCCGAGTCGGCTGCCCTTTGATCCAGCAATCCGACCCCGAGTCGGACATCCTCGGCTCCGCAGCCCGACCCCGAGTCGGCTGCCCCTTGATCCAGCGCTCCGACCCCGAGTCGGAGATCTCCTGATAACGACAGGCTATTCCCCAGAGGCACGCCGCGGCCTCCTGCTCCGCTACTCCCTGCAACGGCTGTATCCGCTGCTGCTCCACGATCTCCTGCATCAACCGTGCAAAGCGGAGCCCCACTATGCCCTGACGTGGCCGTACCCGGTGCTGCTCCACGACGCCCTGTAACGGCCATGTCAGTGGCCACACCATCGTGCCCCACGATAACGAACCCCCCTGAGAGACCCCCCAGCCAGGTATATATGCGGCTGGGAGGAGAAAGGGGGGAGGTGAGCAATATCTCCCAGAGCACTCTCTTACTTGCGATTATCACCTCTCCTCCTCCTCCAATCTCCTCTGACTTGACCGTCGGAGGGCCATCACCACCCTGGTGGTGGTGCAAGGCTTGTTTGCAGGTTTCTTGGCGGAAGGTGGAGCGCAACCAACACCAACCAAGACAACTCAGACGGAACCCCGTTCACACCGCAGTGCCAATCGTTCTCGGTTTGGACCACCAGCAACACATACCATGCGGTTTGGAGGAGATGTAATATGATTGTATCTGCATAGATCTTGAATTCCATACCGAAGGAGATGAGCACCAGCAACATCTACATGGAAACAACACAAGAAATTTGGCTTGATCTGAAGAAGAGATTCAGCCAGAGCAATGGCCCAAGAATCTACTAACTACAAAGGTGATTTCATCTCTTTCCCAGAATCATGGCAGTGTGATTTCTTACTTCACCCATTTGAAAGGACTCTAGGAAGAATTGGCCAATCTTAGACCTCGGCACCCAAGCGAGTATCAATCTAAAGAGCAAGCCATCCAATTATTGATGTGATTGGATGATTCCTTTTCAAGTGCATGTTCGTGGACAGATCCTGCTGATGGATCCCTTACCACCCATCAACAAGGTGTTTTCTCTCGTTCTTCAAGAAGAGAGACAACGTGAGGTAACTGCGGCTATGACCCAAATTTTCGAAGCCTCAGCTTTTATTAGTAAATCTTGTGATGATTCAGCTCACAAACAATGCCAATTTCTTACCTCTAGCTCGAAATCCATTCAAAAGAACCAAATCCGCAGAAAGGAAAGACCCATGTGTAGTCACAGTGGAAAATTGAGTCATACAAAAAAAAATGCGATAGACTCCATGGATTTCCACCCGATTTCAGTTTGACAAAAGGGAAGGGAAGGGCCTCTTCTTCTGTGGCAAACCAAATTTTCTACACTTCAACACCAGAATCCTTACCTGAGCTCTCTAAGGTCACCATCACCCCGGATCAGTGTTACAAGATCCTCTCAATCCTACAGCCTTAATTGCAGTCCCATGAGACGAGCACTGCTGCACAAAGGCTATCACAGCTAGCCATCGAGGAATCAGGTCGGGATTTTACAAATCAAGTCAGCAGCACCTGGCTTCTCAAGTAACCTTACTTGTTCAATGGGCACTTTTGCTCAAAATCAAGCACATATCCCTTGGATCATTGACACTGGAGCCACGAACCACATGGTGTGTTCAACCTCCTTTTCTACCATCGAATCCAATGTAAGTGCCACTGTTAAACTTCCTACGGGGGAGAGAATGCCCGTGACCCACACAGGATTAGTCAGAATTTTCAGATTCCTCACTCTAAAGGATGCCCTTTGTGTTCCGCTTCTCTTTCAATCTCATTTTAGCCAGCAAACTGATAGAAATGCATCAATGTTGCCTGATTTTCTTGTCAAAATTCTATTTCATACAGGGCATGTTGAATTGACAACGATTGGAATGGAAAAATTTGAAGATGGCCTCTACCATCTTCAAGTAGACGATAGTCACGCTGCTAGTACTGCAAAGGCTTCCTCTTCTGCTGCTGGTACAGCAACGATACCTTTTCCTATTGCCAAAACTTCCATGTCTTCCTCATTGTATTCCTCTGCAAATTTGGTTGATGCTTGTCATGCTTTTGATCTATGGCACTGTAGGCTAGGACACTTATTCTTTCCTCGACTTAGCATGTTGAATAAGTCTATACCTGAGATACACATTGGTGTGAATAATCATTGTGCCATTTGCCCTCTGGCTAAACAACAAAGACTAAGCTTTTTTCATACAGGCCATAGTTCAAACATTGCCTTTGAACTGATCCATTGTGACATATGGGAACCTTTTTCCACACCTGCACTTGATGGTTCCAGGTACTTCCTTACTATCGTGGATGATTTTAGCAGAGCAATTTGGGTATACCTTATGCAATTTGAGGTACAGTTCTTTGCTAAAATAAAAGTAATCAGATCAGACAATGGAAAAGAATTTAACATGATAGGTTTTTATGCATCAAAGGGAATCACTCACCAACTTAGCTGTGTGAAACTCCCCAATAGAGTATAAACACCTTCTCAATGTTGCTAGAGCATTGAGATTTCAAGCCAATCTGCCTTTAAATTTCTGGGGTAATTGTGTTCTAACCGTTGTTTACCTCATAAACAGAATTCCAGCACCAAAACTCTCTAATCGATCCCCATATGAAGTATTATTTTCTTCAAAACCCTCTTATGCACATTTAAGGGTGTTAGGTTGCTTATGCTATGTTTCTACTGTACGAAGACATAGATCAAAATTTGACCCTAGGGCCAAACAATGTATTTTCATTATGTATCCCCATGGCATGAAGGCATATAGGGTTTATGATGGGGACATCAGAGCCCTTCATCCAGATGATCCTGAGCCCCCGGATTGAGCCAGACTCGTTTATTTACATATTTATTTTATTATTTTATTTTTGGGCTTATTTGCATTCTAGGGTTTATTTGTGGTTTATTTTATTTCTGGGCTTATTTGCATTTTAGGGCTTATTTGTGTTATTTGTGGGTTCATTAGGATTTATTTCTGTGTAAGGGAGGTTTATGCAAGTTGTGTATTTGGGCCCTATATATAGGGAACTATTTTCATGATTAGGGTTTAATGAATGATTAAGAATTTCTTTTTCCTACGTTCTTTCTTCTCTTCTTCTCCTCTCCTTCTCTATTCTTCCTGCGTCTCTACAACCTCTTCTTCCTTCTCCTTCTCTTGTTCTTCCTTCTTCTCCTCTTCCCCCGTACTGGTGCTACATCAACTTGGTATCAGAGCCAGGCTGGTTTTGCCCCTGTTGCTAAAGCCACGATCCAGCCTCTTCTTCCCTCGTTCACACCACGAACCCGCTTCCCCCTCTCAAACCTGTTCGCACCAGCCCGCACGCCTCCCTTCCCCGTCACACCCGCGGCCGCCTTCACCCCACTCACCGCCAACGGCGCCCAAAGAGCAGCCGCCTGCGACGCGGCGCCGGAAGCCACAGACTGCCGGAGTTGTGACCAGCCGCCGCCCACCACCGCCCTGTGACAGCCTCGGACGCCCTCCACCCGATCCGGGAAGAGGCCGCCCGCCGCCGTGATTGGCCGCCGCCTGTCCCCGCCGACCACAGAGCCGCGGTCTCGAGCTCCGTCGCCGTCCCCTACGGCCGATCCGCAGCCGCCGCCCGTCCCTCCTTTCCGCGGCCGCCGCAGCGAAGGTCGGAAACCCTCCCGAAACGGTCGGGAGGTTGGGAACAGATTAACGGGTAAGTATCAGACCCGTTAGCCGCCCCACTAGCCCGGACCCGTTCCGGAGAAAAAAAAAAAAAAGAAAAAAAAAACAAAGAAAGAAAAAAAAAACCCAGTGCACGTGACTACACGTGCGTGCAAAAAAAAAGAAAAAAAAAGAAAAAAAAAGAAAAGAAAAGAAAAGAGGGGTAACTGTTCATCTGCCCTCTTCTTCGCCGCAGCGCCGCCCTGCCGACGCCGATCCGCCGCCCGGTCCCCGCCGCGCCGCCGCCGTCGCCAAGCGCTGCCTCCACCTACACCGCCGCGCCCGCCGCCGTGCGCCCTCGACCTCCAAGCGCCTCCTTCTCCGCGGCCGACCGCAGCCTTGCAGAGCGCCGCCATCCTCTCCCAGCTGCTACCCCTTTTCTGCCGCCGCCGCCCGTGCTCCACCGCTTCTGTCGTCGCCTCCCGTTCGGCCACCGCCCACAGCGCCGTCCACGGTGCCGCCCACAGCGCCGTGTCGCCGCCATCTTCCTTTTCTCGGCCTCCATCTCCAGCGTAGGACGGCGGAAAACAGCCGCCTGGGCTCCGCCCGTGCCGGCGCTGCTAACACCCAAGCCGGTTCCACCGTGCCGTGCCCCACCCTCTCTTCCAACTGCACAGACCCCGCTTGCCCCTTACCTTCGCGGGCCGCCGATTCCATTTGCACTCAGGGCCCAACAGGCCTCTTCTTCAACAGGGCCATACCACTCCACCCTCCTTTTTTTTTTCATTACATGGGCCAACTGCAGCAACAGGGCTGCAGACCTTTCAGGCTCACACTGTACAACTACTACAGGCCCACAGCAGCATCCTCTTAGTGTCCATTTCAACTGAACAGCTCGAATTCAGCAATCAGCCCCCACTGAGTGTCGGCACTGTGTCATCGTCTCCACTGCTTGGGAAGCCACGAGCAAACGATTTTGGTCGACTACTTCACGACAGGTGGTAGGTTTCTACTTTTCTTGGGCTTGTTTATCTAATTATGTTCTAGTTCTCTTGCATGACAGTCCTATTTTGAAAACTTACTTTCTTGTCAAACTGCAAAACCTAAAACATCTACTTTCAAACCCATCCTATTCGCTTTTTAAAATCTAGATATTAAATTAGCACACCCTAACAACTGGATGCTTCTCAACATTCTTCGATCAGATTGATTTAGGATCAGAACAACTGTACTCCTTGATTGCAATCTAATTTCTTAAATTGAATAATCTTAATCCTTAATTCTGAATAACCGAAGTAAAAATCAGCAACATTTAAATTTTAAGTTATTATTGTGAAGACTTGCTGATTTCTGAAATCATAATAGATTGCATTAGTAGGTTGTCCTGCATCAAATTTGGTCCTACATCATAGTTACTAGGGTTTCATTAGTGACACTGTATTTCACATCATCACCTAGTGTCATCATTGCATGTCAACCTGTAGTGATATGGAGTACTATTTCAGTCAACCTAAAACCCCTGTAACTACCATGAATTCCGACATTTTGAGGTCTATCAAGGAACAGATCGTTGCCATACGGGCTGGATACAAGGAATTCACACAAGAGATCCGTGAGCTCGTGCAAAATTCTAGGACCCCTAAATCGCCAACCCCTGTTACAGCCCAACCTAAAATCGGTTTGGTCGCACCACCTGTAGTCCTTCCCCACTCTCCTAGGCACCAAACCCAATACTCTAGGTGTCAACAATTCGGCCACATAGCGCCCCAATGTTCCACTAAAACCTACTCGATTACTGAACCAGAAGTTAGGAACCAAGAGGCCGAATATGTCGAAGAAGTCTATGAACCAAATATAGAAGACTATGAAGAAGACTTTGAAGACGAACTTACAGAATTAGACTTTGTCCAAAATGATTCCCAAAGGGAGACTAGTGATCTAAGTACAACCAAGCCACTTCACATCACAACTGTGGAAGAGGTAGTGACAGATATTGAGAGCCAATCATCTGAATTGGCACTTGTAGCTAAAGTTACCCATGCGGAGTCCAACCTTGAACATTCTCCGGTAGTAGTTTCCCTTCTAGAGGAGTTTCATGATGCACTCCCTGATGATCTTCCGGATGCACTTTCTCCAATGCATGATATCCAACGCGCAATCGATCTAGTTCCCGGAGCATCTCTGCCCAACCTTCTACATCATAGGCTCAGACCGAATGCATATGCTAGGACCTGGAATTTAATGTTACCGACAGTTGAGTTTGCATGTAATAGTTCGGTTAACAAGTCCATAGGTATGAGTCCATTCGAAGTAGTGCATGATTACAAACCTAGGCAACCCATAGACCTGTTTTTCATGTCTCATCAGTATAGAGTCTTTGAGTCTGCACAATTAATTGTATCACATCCACATTCATTGCATCGAAAAATCAGCAATTGTAGTCACTTTAATAACTTAAAATATAAATCCTTTGCTGATTTACACAGACGTTATAATGAGTTAAGTGAAAGAGATTACATCATGATAAGAATTAGGTTTGAACGACTTTCTTCGGAAACGTTTAAGAAATTGCAAATTTGTAGTGCAGAACAGTTCAAAATCTTAAAGAAAACCAGTTCGAATGCATATGTTGTGGATCTTCCTGATGACTATGGGATTAGTGCGACATTTAATATTGAAGATTTAGTCCCATACAAAAAGATAATATTCCTACCTTCTGACCCCTTTATTGCTATACCTGCCCATGTTGGACACCCTGCCCTATTACCTGCTGTTGAGCCACCACCTCCCAAATTTCATGCACGCAGAGAACAAATAGAACATATATTGGATGAGCAGGTTATTTCAAGCAGGAACGGTGGTTACCAACGTTACCTTGTTCGGTGGAAAGGTCGACCAAAGTCTGATGTGACGTGGATTTCCAAAGCACAGTTGCAGCGCATTGACCCCGATCTTCTGGAGCAGTACGACAGCCGGCCAGACCTGTACTCGACGGGGTCGAGTTTTTCTCACCCGGGAGGAGTTGATGGGGACATCAGAGCCCTTCATCCAGATGATCCTGAGCCCCCGGATTGAGCCAGACTCGTTTATTTGCATATTTATTTTATTATTTTATTTTTGGGCTTATTTGCATTCTAGGGTTTATTTGTGGTTTATTTTATTTCTGGGCTTATTTGCATTTTAGGGCTTATTTGTGTTATTTGTGGGTTCATTAGGATTTATTTCTGTGTAAGGGGGGTTTATGCAAGTTGTGTATTTGGGCCCTATATATAGGGAACTATTTTCATGATTAGGGTTTAATGAATGATTAAGAATTTCTTTTCCCTACGTTCTTTCTTCTCTTCTTCTCCTCTCCTTCTCTATTCTTCCTGCGTCTCTACAACCTCTTCTTCCTTCTCCTTCTCTTGTTCTTCCTTCTTCTCCTCTTCCCCCGTACTGGTGCTACATCAGTTTATGACATTCAGACCAAGACAGTGATCATTTTCCGAGATGTTGTATTCCATGAGTTTGTGTTTCCATTTCAACACAACATTACTTCCTATACATTGGATCTTTCATCTCATGACACTATATTCTCCCCACATTCCATTGCACGAAGTGAGTATAAGTTTGTTGTTTCAAAGCAACACCCCACACAAGACACCGGCACCCATAATTTAGCAGCCGGTAAACCTACTGGCACGCCTAATGGCACGCCCGATGGCATACTCAAATTCATCCCTCACTCTTCAATTCCTCTTCCACACTCTCCTACCACAATACTACCCACAGATCAGCCACCAAATCAACCTTATGATCAGCCTTCTAGTCAGATTCTTAGAAGGTCCTCTAGACTCAACCCTTCATTAGTGCAACCAACCATTCCTCCTCCCAATCAGCAAGTTAGAAGATCCTCTAGACTGAAACATCCCCCTACTTACCTCAAGGAGTACCATTACAGTTTGGCATCGTCTACTTCCCACTCTCAATCATTCATTCAACAGCAAATGCCCCATACAAAATCAAGAAAGGCTCATGACATCTCAAAATTTCTGAATTATGAAAGGCTCTCTTCACCCCACCGGACCTTTGCTTTGTCCATTTCATCCTCAGTTGATCCAAAAGGTTATGCTGAAGCCTCCATGTTCCCTGAGTGGTGTGAAGCCATGGATGCTGAATTAAAGGCCCTCATTGCAAATAACACTTGGACTATTACTGAATTGCCAGAAGGAAAAGAGCCAATTGACCATAAATAGGTTTACAAACGAAAATTCAAAGCGGATGGAACTGAATAAAGGAGGAAAACAAGATTAGTTGTAAAGGGATATACTCAACAAGCCGGAATTGGCTATCATGACACATTTTTCCTAGTTGCCAAGTTGGTTACTGTGAAAATACTTTTAGCAATTGCAACAGTTAAGGGTTGGCACTTGTACCAACTTGATGTTAACAATGCCTTTCTATATTGTGACTTGAATGAGGAGGTATACATGAATCTGCCTCCTGGTTATAAGCAGCAGGGGGAGAAAGGGAAGCGGATGGTTTGTCGACTAAACAAATCCATATACGGGTTAAGGCAAGCTTCAAGACAATGGTTTGCAAAACTATCTTCGTTCATCACTTTTCATAGTTTTACTCAATCTAAAGCCGATTACTCCTTGTTTATAAAGAGAAATGGCTGCTTATACACTGCCATACTTGTGTATGTGGATGACATAATAATTGCAGGTAATGACATTGTCTACATAAATCATCTTAAGTAGGTCCTTGATGCACAATTCAAACTCAAAGACTTGGGAACTTTGAAGTTCTTCCTTGGACTCGAGATTGCTAGAAGCTCACATGGAATATCCACTTGTCAACGAAAGTATACATTGGAAGTTCTTGAAGATGCAGGATACCTCAGTTCGAAACCGGCAAAATGCCCAATGATGCAAAACTAGAAGTTGAGTCGGTTTGAAGGGAAACCGATTGAAGACCCTGTTGTTTATAGAAGATTGATAGGTTGGCTGCTATGTCTCACCATAACAAGACCGGATTTGAATTATTCTGTGCAAGTATTGAGCCAATTCCTAGATTCACCTAAATAGCCACACTTAGAAGCTGCTTATCATGTATTGAGATATTTAAATGCCACACCGGGACAGGGGTTGTTCTTTCCATCGAAATCTGAACTTTATCTAAAGGCATTCTGTGATGCTGACTGGGCAGCCTGCTCGGATACACATAGTCGGTCACAGGCTTCTGCATCTGCCTTGGTGAATCACTCATTTCATGGAGATTAAAGAAGCAGCGTACAGTTTCAAGATCTTCAGCCGAAGCAGAGTATCGCTCTATGGCCTCTACT
Source organism: Phoenix dactylifera (assembly GCF_009389715.1). Lineage (NCBI taxonomy): Eukaryota > Viridiplantae > Streptophyta > Magnoliopsida > Arecales > Arecaceae > Phoenix > Phoenix dactylifera. The sequence goes on along the minus strand of NW_024067737.1, from coordinate 320,901 downwards.
TGCTGTGAAGTTACATGGCTGTTGAATCTTCTTAAAGACTTGGATGTGGAACATACAAAGCCGGCATTGTTGTTCTGTGACAATCAAGCAGCGATCCATATAGCTTCCAATCCAGTATTTCATGAAAGAATGAAGCACATTGAGATTGATTGCCACATTGTAAGGGATAAGCTTCAAGCAGGAACAATTCAAAGTCTTCATGTATCCGGCACCTTTCAACTTGCTGATCTACTTACAAAGCCACTTGGAGCTGCCAGATTTACAACTTGATTCGCAAGATGGGTGTCCATAATTTGTACGCTCCATCTTGAGGGAGAGTGTTGTGACTCAAGCTTCAAAGATCAGTTAAGCTCAGGACTCCGCTGAGCTGAACTTTGGCTGAGAGTTAACTGGTTTCCTTGTTTCAGTTAATACTGTTCATCGTAGTTAGTTGGTTATTAATTTCGTTATTCAGTTGTAACAGAACATAGTTATATATATGTGTAATTGGGATCGTGTAAGAGTATTCATTCAAGTAGTGAATAGCAATCGGAAGTCTTTCTTCTGTTCTCCCCTGTTTTCGAGCTTCTTGGTCCATCAGTTTCTACACAATATAAGAAGCACCTATGTGATAAACTAACGAATACTTGGCATGTACGCAGCCAATTAAGTTGTAGATCGATCAAGCGCATGCATAGCTTCTGAATATGGAGTCTTTGCATACGGTGAAAGAAACATTTTGAATTGATGATAGCAAGTGAAAAAGGCAGCAAAAAGCATTGAACTCGGCACTTAGACAAGGAAGTCTTCCTTGTAACAATTTGTCAAACAGTTAAGAACCGTGGGAATTATCTTTTGCTCTTGCCAAGTAGTCCCTGAGGTCTGTTACCAAATGGGAGCGAGTGCTGCTCCATAAGTCATGCTAATGATGGTGAGAACAATGGAGTATAATAGCTCAATGAGGTGATTGAACCAAGCAGATCGAGATAGCTCCAAGGGCTCTTAATGGTGCTGATGGATGGAGATTTACCGTAGTCTAAAAGCATGTAACAAAGATGGAGAGACTTGGTTGGAAGACAATAAAGGCTTCATTCAATTAGGCTACAGCCAGAGGAGAATATGATCACCAACAGTATATTTATATAAAGAATATACATATCTATATACAAGATATCTCTGAATCATCAAACTACTAGAAGGATAACATCTAGCGCTGCCAAAGCCAGCAACCCAATGGTGCAGCAAGTTAACATCCTGACAACCATAATGGAACTTCTTGTGTTCGGAGGCCTGAACGTAAGCACCATCAGGCTTAAGCCAGAAATAAAAGCTGAGAGCATGAGGAATACGCAACTGTTGAGGTGGAGACTGTCGGCCTGGCTTCCAATGTACCCTGTGAATATAGTCGCAATTCCAACAAAGGTGATAGATGTAACCGAGGTAGAGACCATAGAGGTGAGTTTGAGCTCGATGACTTCCAGACTTGCCACACAATGGCCATGCTTTGTTGGCGTCTCAAGGCCAAATTCCATAGCAAACCAGACCATGGCTCCAAGAATTGTCGGGAAAAAAGCTGGCAAGACAAATTCCTCAAGGAATACATGGGAGAACGCAATCGCTGTCATTGCTTGCAACATTAACAAGAAATAGCTAAAGAATTTGGTGAAGGTAATCAGGCGTTGTCTGGTGATTGGACTATTAAGACTTGGCAGTACCAAGGCAAGCAATATCGAGAAAAGGCCAGACAAAGAGGTGGTGAAGATGATGAAGAAACCAACATTAATATGGGGTTTACGGGCTAGATCAGAAACATTTTTCGTATAACCAGAGATAGATCCAACCATTCCCCCGAAAGAGAGGGTAGTAACACTTGAGGAGAGCTTTGAGGAGCGCTTTAACTCGGCTTTCTGACCTTCATAACCAGCGATAATGTCTGCTTCGTCTAGTTGAAGTCCGTTGTAGTAAATGAGCAGGCCGACGATCACTACAATTGGAAGTAGAATAAAAGCCAGAATGGCATATTTCTTGGGTAAGAGAACTAAAAGACTAAGGCTGGTCAAAGTTAAGAGGACACTAGAAACGTACGCGAGAACCACGACAGCCATATACTGTTTTCTTCTAGTATTGGGATGATTGAGAGTGAGCAAATTCAAGGTGAGCAACATCAGGATTAGTCCAGATAAAAAAGTCGAGAAGGTGACGAAAGAGCTAATGATGAGTTTGAGGCTATGGGCATCTCCGATTGCATGCCGGCAATATCCAAAAATAAATGTCATTAGCACCCCAAAAGCAATAGTTGTAACAGTAGAGGAGAACTCTCAGATTCGCTTCAATCTAATGGCCATGCGACCTGATTGTTCTGCACCTTTTTCTTGGTTTTCACCTTGTTGTATCTGTTGGCACACAACGGAAAAACATAGTTACACCACACACACACACACACACACACACACACACACAGAGAGAGAGAGAGAGAGAGAGAGAGAGAGATTGCTGGTGAGGAATCTTTCAGAGATCAAAAAATGAATGCTCATAAAACTACAGAAATTGGATATGCGGTAGTAAGTATGCATGTGTTGAAAAGGAAACAGAAAAAACTACCAAAAAAATTTTCGCTCATAGAAAACTTGGTTCAAGCAACATCACTGAAATAAGGAAAGATGATTGGAGAAGGAAGATGTATCACAGACAGTAAAATAAAAATAAACATGGTTCCAGCAGTTTTTTGCTCATAAAAACTTTGGTCAAGCAGCATCAAAAAAATTTTTAGGAAATACGAATTTACTAACACTCAAGAACATAGAATTCTCTTGGGAAAGGAAAAGAAAAAAGAAATTACAATCAGGAACACAAGGAAACTAATCTACAAACATAAAACAGTTAATTTTGGATGCAAAACATAAAATTTGCCAATCTCCCATCAGGGAAGATAGGGCGTCTGGCCTTTAATTTATTTACCAGAGGCCAGGAATTCTGTAGGAGGCGATCGACCTCTGCTCGCCATGGTCTTTCTGAAGGGAGAGGAATCACCAGTTTAGGCATGTCCCCAGTGAGCTGCTTCAAGAATTCAGTCAGTTATCTTTTTAGTTTTCTGGGGGCTGCATCAAATAAAGCTAACTAAGATGAAAAATTTATTTACCTGAGCAGTTGCATGAAGTCTTCTTTGGTAATCCATTTCCATGAGATCTTAAGGCGCCGCTTAGAATGAGTGATAGCCCGAGCTAGTAATTAAACCCATCATTCCATGAAGTCTTCTCTATCTCTTTGTCAAGGAGGACTTGGTCAATAAAGACGGTTTACTTCACAAATTGCGCCCAGTAGTAGCTATGGAATTTCATGATGCATTAGCCAGTAATATTGGATGGTTTTTTGGTGATAGCTGCTTCTTTAGTTTAATAATTTCCTTTAGACGTAGCAATATTAAGGTTCTTATCTATTTCATCCAGTTATATTATGAAATTACATCAAAAGAAAAAGACATTCCAGTAGTGCAAATTAGTTGAAAGGCATCTCTATCATGATAACATTTCTTTAATATATTTTATGATAAAACATTTGACCATGGGTTCATGACTCTTATTTTTCTCTAGATGGACAGGCTTCTTTTCCAACCCAAAAGGCCAGTGGCAGCCGTTATTCTTGACTCCTAAAGCAGTGAAGCGTGTTCGCTTGACACTCCAAACTAGCGAGCAACAAAGTAACCGTAACCTACGTGAATGGTTGCCTCTGATGTTCCTGATAAGAAATGATACAAGAAAACTGGAACTACTTCCAGGATATATGACAAAAGCATACTATCACATTTATTGCGTTATATATATCTCATATGGATGACGTTGGAGCTTAATGCAAATTAGTTTACGCAAGTTAGTGGGCCATCACTGATTAGTGAATGAAAACATTGACAACCCCCGATTCTAAGCCGGCTAAGCTAACCAATCTGGTCCATACAAATTTTTGTTCCAACCTTCTTGCACTAACAGCTAGAAGTTGGACTTGGAGTTGGGCATCGGACTGTCGTCAATGCTGAACCAGACATGATTAGGCTGACCTTTTTTTTTTAAGGAAACAATGGCGCAAAGGACCAAAGAGATTTTAATGAAACTCATGATGAAAATAAATACAAGGTATAAAAAGAAAAAACAAAATATTTTTCGCTTCTGCACACGTCACCTGTGGAAGATGAAGAACCAAGTCTTGTGCTTGATCCATATAATTTTGATATCTATCTTGATTGCAAGCTTTTGGATTTAGAGGAAGATGAGAACATGAGGATATAAAGGCCAAACTCCTAGAAACCTTGGAATGCCAAGAGGAAACAACTATTTTTGCTAAAAAACCATGGATAACTTGAACCTTGGCACACTTGATGACTCGAAGATAACTTGGTTTTGAGCCTCATTATCTTTCTGAAATGAGATGATATTTGATTGAGTTCCTACAAACCAATCTTGATGTATTTGCTTGATCCTACACCCATAAGTTGAGTTTAGATTATATTAGGAGAAATATTGGACACTCCAACCTCAGACCAGACCTACCCATTTTACCTTAGACATAAATCAAGGAGAACAACTCTAGTCCTAGTCGAGCAGCTGACGACTCGAGGTAAGCGACTTCGCCCCAGCCAAGAAGTCGACCAATCAAGGTGAGTAACCTCGGTCCTAATCGAGGAGGAGTCATCGGCTGACGAGAACAATCAACATGTGTCTACAAGGGCTGACAGTCCCAACAATCGGCATCTATAGACGCCCACAGTCATGACAGCACCATGGCTTGTGCCCCACTAGCATTGCCTGCCACCCACACGAACTGGTACCCGTGCCTCGGTTATATTACCAACTATTACCTAGCCATCATTTTACGCCATGGCACACCAGGTAACAACAAAATGAGCTTTCCTATATAAAAAGGCAACTTGGAGGACTTGACGTACGCATGCAATATTACTCATAGTGACGATACTCTACTAATTTTTTTTTTCTTTCCATACTATTGCCTCTCTATTCTGACTTAGGCATCGGAGGGACCCCCACGAAAAACTTTTCGGCAAGCAAACTTTTTGCAAACCACATCTAGAGAAAATCTACCCCCTACACCTCGGCCAACCTATTCATCTCGCCTGTGGTCGCCCGAGCTGCACTCCGACCTTAGCCTAAAATCGACAGCAACAGATTGCCGCTAGAGGAAGAGTACTAGACCCCAGCAACATCGATATCCATTGAAGGGAGAGACAATCAGCATAAAGTCACGAGGAGCCCGTGCATCATGTGCTTCACAATGCTGCGCTTTGACCTCCTGAGTGTCGTTGCAAAACCCAAAACCTGCTCTGGCGGAACAACCCACCGTGCCTGTGGACCTACTCACTCAATAGGTGTCGGTGCTGGCTGTGGTGGTCCAGGGCCTCCAGCAGACAGTGGCGCGACTAAAGTTGGTCCGACCGAAATCTGGCCACCCTAGCCACCTTTCTTAGTCGACTGCATACAACATGCACCTAGTAAGCCACTGCTCCTGAGGCCGAGACTCGAAGCAATCCTTCTAGAGTCGACTTACCCGGCAGAGCAGTCCTGGTCGAGAAAGAAAATGGCATGCTCCAAGCCACTATTCCAACAAAGACTCTACTCTGACTCTATAATCTCCTTACCGCATGGAGCCTCCATCCCGGCAGGATGCCGACCTCGATCGGAGAATTAAGAAAATGGGTTGACAGATTCAAGCCCTTAGGGGACAAGTTCTGAGGGAGAACAATGCCCTCAACTTCTCCTTGGAGAACCTATTCACCAGGTGAATTATGGAAGAACCAATTCCACGTCGGTTCAAAATGAGCTAGATAAAAGCTAGGGGCAGCGAGGCTGGACTTATACTCACCAATCCGGATGGAATAATCACAGAGTATGTGGTTCGAGTTTGAGGCCTCAAATAATGAGGCCAAGTATGAATCACTCATCACCGAGCTCAAGCTCTCCAGGAAGATTGGAGTTTAACAGTTGAAGGTCTTCAGCAACTCACAACTAGTAGCCGGCAAAGTTTGGAGGGAATTCAAAGCTCAGAGGCCATCGATGATCAAATACTTGCAGAAGGTAAAAGACATTACCTTCGCCTTTCATAGCTTTGAAATAAAATAGATCCCTTGAAGAATAAATTTCAAAATTTGATTAATTATTTTGTTGAAACCGTGAGAGGCTTTCACATGAAGGGAAGAATCCTTTTGCTTAGTGAGACACCAAGAGGGCTGAAGGAAGTTGGTGAGATGCCATCTTTTCTTCTCCCAACCATTGGATCGAGTGAGGGTGAGAGTCTCTCATTCTTTCCAAACTTATCCTACCCTTGTTTCACACCATACCCTTGCTCACGCCCTCCTTAGAATCTTCCTTCTTTTAGGATTCCAAGACCCGTTCCACGTCCAAGCCCCCTCACGTTCCAAACCCAAGTCAGAATTTGGGTCCAAGCCAATCCACCCGCCCTAGCCCAATCAAGTTCAATGCTAATTTTCAGCCACCATCCATGAAATTAATAGAACCCAATTGAACCATCTTCCATCTCCTTTTCCTTCCTCCTTCCTCCATCCTAGAACCCTAGCCGCCACTGCCAAAGGAAAGAAAAAAAAAGTGAGAGTTTCAGCTATCATCTACACAAAAAAAAAAAAAAATCCAGCAACATCCATCTCCAACTATGTCAAATGGTATCAGAGCATCCTTTTTCCTTCCAAGCTGCAGCCACAATCAAGAGAAAAAATTATTGCCATGCCCACCATCTCTATCTTCATCTTTTTTGTTTCCCACACACGGCCTCCGATTGCGTCAAGTCGAATCCTGAGAAATATTCAATAATGCAAGTAAACCTTGCACTACTGAATGACATGATTATAAAGGATGAAAAATAGAATCTATTATCCAAATTACAAGTGATGCATGGATAATTAGGTAAGGGTCTAAGGCATAATTACTAAGCCTACACATAGACTAACACAGTCAAAGGTTTGGATTAATAGTTCAATTGGTTTTCTATTAAATGATAAATTTTTATTTAAAATTAAATGTATATTCTAAAATATTAATTAATTTTATAAATTTTCTACATCAAATTATGCCATTACTCTTTAATTGAAACATATATAAAAGATAAACATGAATTATATGATTTAGAGGGCTTGTAAAAGGTTATATATAAATGTCGGAATATGGAGAAGTTATTGATATTTTTAAATTCTTTAATAATAAATTTTTAAATATTATAAAGAAGAAAATGGTATGTATTTATTTTTTTATCAAGAGAAAGGATCAAAATTTTAAAATATAATTATTATTAAAATATAAAATATCCGTACATATACCAAATAACTCGGCATGACAGGGACTAAATATATAAAATAAACTATTATCATAAAAAGGAGTTGAATGATGTAGACGAGTGATTTAATACTTGTTAACTAATTAATTGGTCATAAGTTAGATTAATTCAGATTTTGAAACTTTTTCAAATTCTGGATCCATGATCCGTATACCAAGCATATAAAACTTTTTTGCTCCCTAAGCATATAATTCGAAAAAATAATCCTATCAATTTCATGTACTCAATTATATATGAAACTAATATACCCTTGCATAAATCTAGACTTTGGAACTTCCATCAAATAAAGCAATCAACATCGATCCTTCTTACACATGCACATGCAACCTTATTGGTGGTTTCATCAATATTTCACTCAGAAAACACCAGCATATTAATTTTACATAGTAAATTAATTACAGAAATAAGATAACATTACACAAATATACATAATTTGAAACGCCCATCAAATAAAATATTATCAATATGCTTCTTACACGCACATATGCAACATAAGTGTCGAATCGTATTTAAAGCTTCCAAGTTTGGAAGCTATTCCGTTTGATTCTTGTAGATGAAGAAGCCATAAAACCCAGCCACGACGACAAAAGCAGCCATGCTCCCTATCACCACTGCCAAGGCCCATGGCATCACCTCCGAGACCCGCCACACTAGTGCAAGGGTGAGGGCGGTGGTGAGCGTCCAGATGGCCACCTTTAGCCTCTTCCTCTCCTCGGGCGGGCTGTTCGGGCCCAGCTTCTCAAACCTGTCGAGGCACCAAAAGAGGAGCAGAAGGTTGATGTAGGACGAGATCACGAAAGCCAGCATTCCTGGGTCGCGACGCGAATGGTAGATAGAGCTAGCGACACTGAATGTAAGGAAGACAAAGCCAAGAAATGGGAGATGATTGGAGACTTTGATGATGAGAAAGCTGAGTATATTGCTTCTCTGTTGTGCTAAGATTTGTTCCATGTCAGCTTCGTGCATGGGCTTGCCCTCAGGATCCATTAACCTGGTGGACTTGCAGCATGGTACGCCGAGAAGATAAAATGTTGGGTTTCTTGAGGCAAGCAAACGATTTTATATGGGGAACCAAGGGAAGCATTACGTGGTTGCTTCCGGGGACGATGAGGACGACGGCGCATGGCACAAGAATAAGCCTGAATTGGTGAGGCGAAGTAAAAAAGTAGTTCCTTGGTTTACAAGTTATCGTCTTGACGTGTTTTTTTCTTTGGGTGTGCGTCTAGATTGACCTAGTCTTCATTTATTATTTTTCTTTGGTGCAGATTGACGTAGTCTTTAAAGAAACATTTATCCGAGGACTCGGACCACTGCCTTTATTGCCTAGAAGTTGTAGTTCCTTCTCCCGGTTGCCTTCGTTGGTTGAATATCAAAGGCGCATATCAACTTATCGACATTGTTTTTTGAAACAATGGCCAAGATCTATTTGATTTTGTAGAGCAGAATCAGCAACTCTTGTAACATTTATATGGTCATTTGTTTATGTTCTGAAGATTAGATCAGTTCCGTAGTTGATTTTTACTAATTCCAATGTCTCACTAACACGCTTTATCTCGATAGCCCGAGCTGAGCATGCAATAGATGCCCATACATCCATAGGATTTAACCTCACAAGATAAGCAAGGCTGACCTTTTGATTCATACACATACCATTCTAAACTGAGACAATGGTAGAGATAAATAAAATAATATATTTATTCAAAAGAATAGTCCACAATCACTAATAATAAAAATACATAAATTATTTCAAGAATGTTAATCAAATGTTTTCTAAACCCTAAGCTCCTTACTGCTTGGTCCCAAGCTCCGTCTACTCTACTGCAACTGAAAAAAAAGAAAGAGAGAGAATAAGATCACGACTTAGTAAGTTACCAAAATCTCTAGTTGGATCAAGTATATTATGTAAAAAAATAAAATTTCAATTTATATGATTTTCCATAAATAAAAGTATGCCAATGAGCATATCAAGTCTATCAACATAGATTTGAAGATGTATAATGTATTTGGCCAAAATAAATTTTTAAACTAAACATGAACGGACCTCCACTCTCACTCTCCTACTCTTTATGACTATGGCTATAATTGGCCTGTGACAAGCTCTGAAAGAGATTAGATCCTGATTACAACTTGCCATCCACCGGTCATGCACCAGTGATCAGCCTACTGAAGGCTTGGAAGGAAATTAACTTTGTATTCACATGAAAATACATGCTTCCATCAACATGGTCTCACAATCAACCCTAATTGGCTAGGTCTAAAAAAAAAAAATAGCTCCTGACTACAACACACTGTCAGCCGGCATGCACTAGCGATCGTCATTGGAGGCCTGGAAGGACACTAGATCCTATACCCATATGATCATAGTCAGACTAGAGAGTAGCGAAATCAGAACAATATATGATGTTAACATTATTTTACCTAGGTTATTCTAAAAACATCTAAATTTGTCTGCCTAAGTACTTGCTTACATTGACAAATTATGTGTGTGATAGAGTTCATCCAGAGGGTTCAATTGTGGTGGATGAATGCATTACATTTTACTCACAATACTTGCATGGCACAGAGATGAAGTTCAACAAGCTATCCAGGATCTATGGTGACATTTTGATAAGGCCGACACAAGCGCATTGCTATGTTCTTTTTAACTACCCTACAATTGGCATGTACCTTGAGTAAGATACTTTTCTCAACCAAATAATATTCTTATGTACAATCGAATGCAATTTTTTTGATCTCACATTAAATAATCTTGCGTGATAGGAAGCATATTGCTATCCTTGAGATGCAAAGCTCCAATGCAAGACGAAGAGACAGAATGTTTGCACAATAATACCTTCTATGAATGGTTTAAGGCTCATGTAAGTTTTATGTTGCATCAAGCTAGATAAAATCTAATGGACATTTCTCTCTTTACTGAGATTTGTAATTGCAACTTAATCCTTGTAATAATGTTTCTCATATACAAACAGATTGAAGAGCTTCTTAAGAAAGGTAGTGTTCAAGAATTTATTGAAGTTATCGATGGCTATCTCAAGGTCCTAATGAAGTGGCAAAAAGATTTTCAGGATTCATCATAAATGGTTTTCAATTTCAACCTAAAGATTGTGAAAGAAGCAAGAAAAGTCAAAATAGTGGAGTTGTTGTTACAGCAGGGACATCAAACTTCGCAAGTACCAGAGATAAGAATCTGGTCATAGAAGATGGTACTTACTATGGTGCTCTAAAGGATATAATCAAAATCGATTATTGAGGGCACTTTAAGGTTGTATTATTCAAATTTGATTGGGTAGATGTGACATCTCAAGGTAGGAGAATCAAACATGATTTTTGTTTTACTCTTGTCAACTTTAATAGATTAATAAGTATTAAATGAAATATATTAGATGAACCTTTTATCCTTGCATCCTAAGCAGAATAAGTTTTTTATGTAGAGGACCTTGCATGTGGACAGAGGTTGTCATGTGGTTAGCACAATAAAGCTAATATATTTGTAGGACATGAGTGATGAAGTTCTTCTCGATGATCCGGATGCTTACTATTGCCCAGAGGTGCAGCCCAAGAGGGATGGTGAATTGGGTCTTTTAAAATTAATAGTGTGAAGTGAATGAGTTACTGAAATCTTCTAGTGTTGCCCAGTAGATACAACCCAAGAGGGGGGATGAATTGGGTCTTTTAAAATTTTTCAACTACTTCTAAACTTTTCAATTAATTAAGCTAAGTTGTATAGATGCATAGTAAAATTTAAACTTAGCAACAGTTTGATTCTAATCTGATCAAGATTAAAACTATTAAGCAGCGGACTCAATAAATAATCAGTCTAGATTTTCCCAAGCAAGCATTTCAATACAATGAATCTTAATGCAGTTTTATTAAATGAAACTTGATTAAACAATTTGAATATACTTGCAACTAAAGGATGCGCGGATAAGAGTTAAGCAAGCAATTTAATTAGATATTTATCTAAGTAAGTGAGGAAATTAAACAATGAAAGAAAGCATCACAAACACAACAAATATATAGTGATTCGGTGCACCCCAGCACCTACATCCACTCCCCAAGATCTCTTGGAAATTTCACTATAATCACTTAGATTACAGCCGGTTGTTTTACAAGCTCACAACCTAACTTGTTGTTTTCACGAGATCACAACGAACTCGGTCGGTTTTCACAGGCTCACCGACTAGAACCAACCGATTGTCTTTCCGGGGTGACAATCAAACCCAGTTGGTTTTTCCCGGTTCACCAACCACAACCTTACACCGTTGGTTTTCCCTTTGGCTCACCAACAAACCTTAACCCCTTGATTCAATCCCTTGATTGAATCAAGTTATAAGATATTAGAACAAGAGTTTAAAACAAATACAAGCTTCTTAAACAAGCAGATATAACAATGTAAATAAATAGAGTAAAGAGAAGAAGCCCTCAAACAAATTTTGTAGATGAAGAAACTCAGCTTCTTCTTTACTTGACCCTCTTCTGATTTCGCATGAGATAGCCTTAGAATTCACTCAGATGCTCTTCTTCTCTCTCTTTTGCTTTGAATGGCCCTTTTGTGCTTTTGAAAGGTTTCTCTTGAAATCTCTTTAAAATCTCTTTCCTCTGTGTTCTCTCCCACTTCCTTAACTTTTTTCCTTGCTCTCCCCTTGATTTTATAGCTTTGGATGATGTGAGAACAAAGATCTAGCCATTAGAGACAAAAATAAAGCCGTTGTGACCCATCTGCATATTCTGATAATATATCCGTTGGAATCGGAGTCGACTCGCGCGATCTGGAGTCGACTTGGCTGTTACTGGAGTCGACTTGCGCTTTACTGGAAATGACTCGCCTACTGTTCCGGATTTGAATTAAAGTGCATGGCTTGTCCTAGGGTTGACTCGAACCAAACTGGAGTCGACTCGCCAACAGCTGGAGACGACTCAGCACTTAGGGGTCGGCTCGTTCTCGGAAATCCAGAGAACCCATTTTCTGATTTTCTTCCTTGAGTCGACTCGGATTAACTTGGAGTCGACTCGTTCACAGGGTCCCCGAAATTGATTCTCTGTCTTTTTGTCTGCTTCCCTTTGGAGTCGACTCGGGATCATCTGGAGTCGACTTGCCAAGCATCGGAGTCGACTCGCAACCTTTTGGAGTCGACTCGCTGACAGGATCTAAAATCCATCGTTCTGTCTTTCTATCTGTTTTCAGTCGGAGTTGACTCGGAGAGTCCCCGAGTCGACTCGAGCATTGTTCCTTGAAATTTTAGAGTACCAGAGTCGACTCTGAACTTTCAGGAGTCGACTCGAGGAATATTTTTTTGAATTTTCTTTGAATTTGCTCCTCCAACTTGAATCCTTTGAACTTGAACCTTGAGCCAATGAAGTGTGGCTTTCTTTTAATTTTTTGAGAGCTTTTGAGGCCTTCTTCTATTCTTCCAACTTGTTATATTTCTTGCAAAACAAATATCTTTCTTCTTGCAACACAAACATTTGTAATTATACTTCAAAATTTTGTGATCATCAAAATCAATCTTTGGGTCAGCAATCTCCCCCTTTTTGATGATGATAAAACTTGGAGTGTATGCAATATAAAATAGATTGTGTTCTAGAACTAAAACATAGCTAAGTTATATGAAGTAAAAGACATGTATATTTAAAACATACTTCATAATAATATTTTAGATTTAATCAACTTAACATAATCAACACATAAAACATTATGAGCATATACTCAGATATTTCTTCATCTTTTTGACAACATCAAAAAAGTTGCAAGATAATAAAACATTAATCACAAAGCAACAAATGATACTCAAATATTCCTTTTCCTTATTGTACTCTGATTTTCAGTCAATGCATGTCGAATTATTGCAAGAATATGAATCATATAACTCAAGGCAATAATGTTATAATAAGATTAATGAGCTAGATCAGAGCCAATTAAGATGATTTCAGAGCAAATTATAATGAGAGCACATCGAATATGATTCCAAAGATAATTTTCAAATCAAGTGTAGGTGGAACCTTTTTCAAGTTAATTCAAGGAGTATCAAGAATGATATTCAAAGAAAGTACGAATGAAAATCTAACCCTTTTCATGATATAAAAGTATTGGGGCACACATAAAGTTCAAAAGTTCGTTGATAATTCTCTTATTTCTTTTAAAAGTCAAGGCATTAAAATTAAGCAAGATTAGTTGGCATAAGATTAAAACACTAAAGTGCAAGCCAACAAGAGCTCATTAGTGGATTCCAAAGTAAATTTTCGATACTAAAACAAATAGAATCCATTTTAATTTATTTTCAAAACAAATAATTTACCAATGAAGTGCAGATGAAAATCCAAATTTTGAAACATATTCAACGAAGCACAAGGTTGATACCAAAATATGCTTAAATTGATATCAGTTTTAAACCAATTAGACATTAAAAGCATAGTAAAAACATTGCCAAATATACATTGATTTGGCTTTAAGAGCATTCATTTTTCTTTCATGTATGTAAGCTTCTTGAGTTCTATTCATGAATCAGACATACAACATTACATTTCAAGCTGATTTTTCACTTTTATTTTTCTCTCCCTTTTTTATTAAATTAGAGGCACGTAAGATCAACTATTTGAATTACAATTTGGTCCATGATGGATGCACAAGATATATTAACCAAATAGCAAGTTTCAAAGTGTATCATAAAGATTTTCAGATTTAAATTTCAGATAATACATAATGGAGAGTATTAGGATCACTTCTCATTTAGTATTCTTTCTCTCTCCTTTAGTTATGGATTTTTGCGATTAAGCTCCATATGATCTCTCCCCCTGAAATTTTCTTTCTTCTTCTTAATTGATCATTCCACTTAAGAGTTTAGAATTTGAAGATAATTTTCAATAAAACATTCAAATTGTTAATCTTGAAAATATGTTTTCTACAAATTTCAGCATATTTTCAACTTAACCCATTGAGAGCATATTTGCAAGTATCAAATATATTCATTTGAGATGATAAACGCTCTATAAAATTAAACTCAAGGTATAGGCTATATATAATTAAGATAAGTAATGGCAACACAAGGAGGTTCATCAAAATCAATTCATAAAATATTCAAGGTATGCATCATATGATAGTGACTTTTGAATAAGATGAAGATATGTCTAAAACTTTCCCTCAAAAGATGCATTCTTCTTCAATCATTCTTTTCTATGATATCAAGAATGTAGAGTGATCTAGAATTATTCAAAATTTATAGCAATCACTCTTTTTAATCTTTCAAGAACAAGTCATGCTTCCTCTTAATCTTTGAGAAAATGTACTAAAATATTAATTAGAAAATAAGTCTTTTGAAGCTCAATTTCTTTCGAAAGCAATTATATTTTCTTTCTTTTAAGAGTCATTTGAGTGAGTTAAAATATTTCTACCTTTAAGAGCATTCACTTTCTTTTAAAAATAGTTTTTTCTTTTAGTGATGAAAGCAACAATTATGCAGAAAGAGACATTCAAGTGAATATTTATAGAATTTAATTTTTTACTCATAGATTCACAGCAATGTATACATGAAACATAATGAATCTTTTTAATATCAAAATAAAGTCATATATTTAGAAACATTTGTTCGCAATCAAGATCATTGAAAAATACATCATTTAAACTAATTTTAGTACACTTTAAAAATAAGAAATGATATGTTTCAGATGCGTATCGGAGCAATCAACCAAGGCATCAAAATTAATTCTGTTTTTCTTAAGTTAAGATTTTCATTTAGAAATCATATTGAGTTATTCTCCTGAATGATGCGATCATTGAAGCATATAACTAAGGTTACAAAGATGTAACAATATAAATATTTTTAAATTAAATTTAAGCTTTTATACAAAATCGGATTATGAACTTCATAAAGATTTTCAAGGAGGCTTTCAAAGTTATAATTTGAGATATGTATCTTCCACATCATCTTAAATCATTACGATTAAAAATACATATTTCAAACATATTAGAGCATATTCAGAATCTTTGTATTTAATGTTGAGTTTTAGTACGAATTAGAACATTATGTACCAAAGTTAGGCAAGTTGAAAGATAAAACAAAATCAATTCTTTTTGCTTAAATAGAGATATCATTCTCTTCTCCTTTTTATAAATTTATTTAATTTTCAGATTTCAAAGATGATCGTGAACGACAAATCTGAATTTTTTTTTAATAATACCAAAAAAAATTATGTAGTATTTCAAATATTCAACTATTGAAACTGATTTAATAAGCAATTTTTGATATGAATCCAAAATATATCATTGATGAGTATGAAATGCAAGTAAAAATATATTTTTTTATTATGCTTTGGAACACAAATTGTTTTGAAAACAAAGGTGAAGCAAGGACTTGTGTGCAAAGTTAAAAACACATTCCAAATTGTTGTTGATAAAACATGTTTCAATCAAATTATCCAAACATGGAGCATTACAAAATATTGAGAACCCATAATTCAAAACATCATGCCACATGCAAAATATATTATGTGTTAAGTCATAACATCATGCATTAAAATATTAAAAACAAGCATATCAAGGATCAAAATCAATTCTTTTCAAATAAACTTCTCCTATTTAAATATAGTCTTGCACTGATTTCATCCTTAAGGTATGTTTTCAAGTGATTAAAACTTGACTTGATTCTTGTTATATACTTTCATTTACTTTGTCATTCATTTCCTCATTTTTTTTAAATTTCTTTCCTTAACCAATTAATGAACATTTTGATTTTGTTTTTCGTTTTTACTTTCTTATGCTCTATACTCTATTTGCTCCCTATCCGGTGGAGTTGGAAAGGGCACGAGGTACTACCACTAGCCTTCCTCTTATGCCATCCCTAATATATCCTACACCGAATAGTTGGGTCAAATAGTACCGGATACTACCACTAGCCTCCCCATTGGCACCATCCCTATGATGAGCAATATAGAAAGGTTAAAATATTTACTTCAAACTCTCCCTGTTTAAGTGTAATTAATTATGGATTTTATCCCTTCCAAAAGAATACTCACACAAGTCTCACAAATGTGCCGAATATATTATGCTTGTTTTGCTTTTCCTTAAAATTGGAGTATTTGCTTTTACTTAAATTTTACTTCCCTTGAATAATGTTCATTTTTTTTCTTTATCTCTCTCTCTCTTTTTGTTATTCTCAAATAATATGAAAGAGTAGAATAAAGAAATAATCTAATATGCTTCATAACACATAAATATATATCATGCAAACAAAATTCTTATTATGCTCAAAAGATCATAAATTAAGTTTTAATCTAATTTTCAGTTGTTTCTATCAAAATTCTGATTATGATTCATTTGTTATCAATAAAATATGATTCATTAAAGTTAGATTGAATCTTGCACAAGGGCACATAATAAGCATACAATCTGGTCTACTAACTGTATGATAAAATAATTATTCTATTATGCTTCAATACAGCTTTAAGATAATAGATCTACCTTGTTCATCCTTTTCAAATTCTACAAGATGGGGTCATAGACATACCTTGTTCATGCCAATCTTCTATAAGAGTTTTCTTGTGGACTAACTTTGGTCAATGAAGATCCCCTTTCTTATTTGTCTTAATTTGGAGTTCGAGAGAAAAAGTTAACTCATTCACATACATATTTCAAACTCACCTTCCATGAGCTTAGTAAAATCTTCATATAAATTTTCATTAGTAGAACCAAAAATAATGTCATCAATGTATACTTTGAGCAAATAAGATATCACAAATTCTTCTTTTTGATGCATAGATTTATCACTATTACTTTTTATCAAAAAGTTACTCAAGCTTTTATATCATGCTTTTGGTGCTTGTTTCAAATCACATATTGCTTTATCATATTTGTAATAAGTGTTTTCAAATAAGATGGTTATTTTACATAGATCTTCTTTAATGAAATAACCACATAGGAGTGCATTCTATACATTCATTTGACAGAATATAAAGCTCATAAAGTAAGCAAATGATAATGGTGATCTTTACTTCTAATCATGCAAGAATTTCATCAAAATCCATTTCATCTTTTTTTGATTCAATCTTTTAGTAGTCACCAATTTTTCTTCATTAAGTGCATTTCTGAAAAACTCAATTTGGTTCTAATTATTAACAAGTTTTCAGATTTTATTGGCAAGATTTCAAATTCTATCTCTTTCAAAAATGATTTAGTTTAACTTGACCAATTATAATCTTGTTAATTCTTCTTAAGGTATTTTTGTTTTAGATTGTTATATGTAAGCAAAAAGATTAACCATATATATATATAATCTGATTTTAGTGACTTGATGAAAGATCATTAGTCTCATGAAGAATAAAATAAATTAATATTTCTACAACTAGGATCTTTTCATTGAATATTCTATATGCATTGCTTGATGAATGATACCCAAAGATAGGAGTATCTTTATCAGATTTGGCATTATTATAAGAATATATCAAGCATAACATGTACGACTGAAAAATATGAAAGATATGCAATAGTTCATTTTCTATTTTTCAGAAGATCAAAAGAAGTTTTCATCAAAAATAGATCTAATAGAAACCATATGTATGACAAGTAATGATGATAGCTTTTAACAAAAATCATTTAAGCAGATGACTATCATACAACATTGTCGTTTTCATTTCTTCAAGGATTCTATTAACTCTATTTTACTTATGGTGTTCTTGGTGCAGAAACAATTGTATTCAATATTATTTTCTGTGCAAAACTTAACAAGAAATTAATTTTCAAAGCTGTACCATGAATTTTCATAGTTTGCAAACCTTTTTTATTTGAAACCTTTTGTAAGTTTGTGCCAAAGCAAAAAATATTTCAATTTAAGTGCCAAGAATAAAACCAACGTCAGCTTTGAGGAATCATCCACAATTACAAAGTCAAGAAGCTTATCTCCTAGGTTCACTATCCTAGAGATCCAAATAAGTTATTGTGGAGAATTTTTAAAGACTAAGAGGTGGAAACAATGTTTTCAGATTTAGAAATGATTCTAGTTTGTTTTTCTAAATGACATGCATAGCAAACTTTGATCTTTCAGAAATTAATCTAAGTAAGCCAATGACAAGGCCTTTTGAGATTAAGTACATACTAGCATGAGTTGATTTTATATGCCAAAAGTGGTTTCTTTAGTCTTGGTTTTTATAGTGCATATATTTAAAGGCATACCAAGTATACATTTTCATGTCTATTATCAATAAAAGATAATGCCATGGATAAAAACTCTCAATCAAGCATATAGAGAATTCATAGAGTTATTCTTAATAAATTGATTAATCATTTAGCAACTTATCCAACAGTAAGTAAAGCATACTATAAAATGAAGTGATTTGATTATATTTTTAAAAATATTACCTATATCACAAAATTGATTAATACCTGCAATTCATGTTTTAATCAGATACTAAGGCAAAGAGAATGATGAAATGCAAGGATTACTAATTTCATTATTCTATTTATTTTAATTACTTTTCTTAAGTATATTTTAAGTTTCATTCTTTAATATATGTCTAGAGCACCCAATGTCCAAATTAACATCTTTTGTTGGAGCCTTGAGTGCTAGACACACCTGCAGAAAATATTCAGATTTTCAACTTAGGAATCCAAGCTCTTTTGGGTCCTTGTAGGTTAGCTATTATTGTTCCTTTTGGAATCTATATTTTCTTAATAGCTATTTTGTCCATAGGCTTGAAGATTTTAGGATTACAAGGAGTGTATTTCTGCATTCTCTTATTAAATTTAACAAACATAGATTTAACATGAGTAGTAGATAAACCTTCAGTTTTCTGTTTTTGCCTTTTAGGTTCATCAAATTTGTAATGTACAGATTTAGGAACAACAGAAGAGATTTTATATAGCTTTTGTTCCTGTTTATCATAATTATAAGAATCTACTTTAAAATAATTAGAAACTGTTTTAACAAACATATTCTTGAAAATTTTTTGGGTGTACCAAAGTTGATATCCTAATCCAACTTTATCAAATTCAGCTCTTTGATTATTTATCATTAGATTCAACTTTTTAGAGCTCAAAGTAAATCTTTCAATAACAGATTTTAATTTGTCAACTTCTTTAGTTAATCTTCTGTTATCTTCTGAAAGCAATTCATTGTTTTTCTTAAGTTTATCATGGCTTTCAGTGAGAAGTTGGCTTTTCTGATTTAGTTCTTTATTTTTCTCAATTAAGATTTCAGTTTTATTAGTTAGTTTCAGTTTTTCATCTATTAGGATTTGATTTTCATTCTTCAAGTTCTTGTTCTTACAAATAAGTTTCTTATATTCTAAATACAAATCAGAAAAGGCATCATGAAGTTCATCGAATGTAAAATCAGATTGAGTTTAGGCATGTACTTCATCTTTGAATGAGAAATCACTTTGTGTTCTAGTACATACCTCATCTTCATGTCCCATAAAGCAAAGATTTTCAATTTCAGTTTACTGTTCTTCTTCTTCAGAGCTAGTTTCAAATTTACTAAAAATATTAGTGCATTCATATTTAACTTCAAACATATTTCAGATTTTCTTAGCAGTTATGTAAAAAAATATGCTATTAAGTTCACTATCATCTAATGCACAATATAGTATATTCATGGCTTTTAAATTTTGCTGAACCATTTTTTTATCATAATTAGTGTTTGTATGTGGACCATTGACTATGATACTCCATAAATCATAATCAAGTGCTTGAATAAAAATGCACATGCGTGCTTTCTAATGTGTGTAGTTTATGCCATTAAATAGTGGAGGTTTATCAATTAATTGTCCCTCTCTTAGAAAACTATCTATTTGAGTTGTCATGATCTTTGGCTCTTGATCGTGAGATTAACAATTAATCTTAGAGCACCTGCTCTGATACCACTCGTTGCCCAGTAGATACAACCCAAGAGGGGGGTTGAATTGGGTCTTTTAAAATTTTTCAACTACTTCTAAACTTTTCAATTAATTAAGCTAAGTTGTATAGATGCACAGTGGAATTTAAACTTAGCAACAGTTTGATTCTAATCTGATCAAGATTAAAACTATTAAGCAGCGGACTCAATAAACAATTAGTCTAGATTTTCTCAAGCAAGCATTTCAATACAATGAATCTTAATACAGTTTTATTAAATGAAACTTGATTAAACAATTTGAATATTCTTGCAACTAAAGGATGCGCAGATAAGAGTTAAGCAAGCAATTTAATTAGATATTTATCTAAGTAAGTAAGTAAGAAAATTAAACAATTAAAGAAAGTATCACAATCACAACAAATGTATAGTGGTTCGGTGCATCCCAGCACCTACATCCACTTCCCAAGACCTCTTGAGAATTTCACTATAATCCCTTAGATTACTGTAATAACTCCAAAAAAATTTTTATATAAAAAGGGATAGAATAGTCCTTTAAAATTGATATAAGGGGTAAAATTGGAAGGAATCAAAAGATAATGGCATAGTTGTAGATACGTTGAAGTGGTAAGGGTAAAATTGGAAAGAAATCAAAAGTTAATGGCATAACAGTAGATATGTTGAAGTGTTAGGGGCAAAATGGGAATTTAATAATATTAAACAAATGGTGAATAGTGCTTGATGTGACTTAATT